>NC_041411.2:82155641-82328141 GCF_900747795.2 Erpetoichthys calabaricus | reverse complement strand
TACTTGGTTTGCTAAAAATAAATTGCATACTTTAAGAAAAGAAAGACCTAATTAAACAAATTACATGTTTACTGCATCACTCCAAATACAATTTAACCATAAAAATGGCATTACTGGCTAACCAGGTTATATTTTGTTATTTTATACACTTAACTAAGGTGAAAGTTCAATGTTACGTTACAACTTGAATAATTTAGGTAACTGTTTTCGCCAAATTGTCTAACGTGTAGTTTTGGGCTTGTAAAGTGTTCACGTGGAATTTCTAACTAGGAAACAGTGTTATGAGGTCAGTGTCATACTATGATGAGAAAATTAATAAGTTTGTAACCCCTGCAACCCCCCCCCCCCCCCTTTTTTAGTCGGTGGGCAGGGCCCAGAGTCGCCACAATGTCAACACCTCCAATATATATATATATATATATATAAAATATATATATAAAAAATCCAACATCTGTTTGTCTGTCTGTCCGCTTTTCATGAGAACTAATTCACGGATTTAGATCTGTTTTTTTCTATAATTTCCTTGAAAATTCTGGTTTATTTTACGACTTCTCTCATCATGCTATGTATTATTGTTTAGTTTCATGTGCGATTTATTCACGATAATCCGAGAGAGACACTGCGGGCCGAGGTTCTCCTCACTCACACGCCAGCCTCTGTTTGAGTTGCTCAACCTCTGGCCATGTTTTGGAGTGTATCTTGCCTCCACTTAGCTAGCAATACCTGTTTGTTTATTGATTTTTAAAATTTGTTCTGTCTCACTACTACGGGGGCGGAGCCGCGGGGGACAGCTAGTTTAAAATATCTGGAAGATTTACTTTCTCCCTCCTTACCTACTTTGAGACAATAATCATATTAAGCTTAACAAATTCACAATTTACCCCACGTTTACACAAAAAAAAACAACTCTTACTACTTAAATGCCTAAAATAACAGTGATAGATATCCAAATATTAAAAAATACAATTATATACAGCATGTAATAACACCCAGTAACAAAAGGAACAATTTACAATAACATACAACGTCCTCCCAATTACTACTGGTGAGCTCACCCCCTATTGATTATGCCACTCAGGAAACCCCAAACCATAGCTTGAGTGTGCGGTGGCCAAACATACAAAAACAGGACTGGCCTCTTCACTCGAAGTTTTACCCCAAGCCAATTATTAACCAAAAGAAAAAAAAAAATACAGGCCTTTGCTAACTCAAATTTTCCCTTTCATCACGTTGTGTATCTCCTATTGACTTCTCATCTCACCCCAGCAGGAAAAACACCAGGTCACCAGCAGTTTCCTGGAGTTGAACTTGTATCCTCCTGTCTCCGGCTCACCAAAACGTTGCGTTCACCTCCGTGTGTCATTTCTTCTCCCCTTTCAGGTGTCCTTGTGCCCTACTCTACATACTCCTTTTGTAATCCCTTTGTCAGTCAACCTGCTGGTTGTTTCTCCTTTTCTTTTCCTAATCACCCTCTCCGAGGGTGCACTTTGTTGTGATCAGCACTTACCTTTGTAATCTGAGATCGTCTTTGCTGTGCTAATCATCATGGCACTTCAGCATTTTGTGGGGGCTTTTCAGCGTTTTCATATGTCACTTTCTCTCTTGCGGTATACTAGAGTTTTTTCGTTCTGTTTTTTTAGTGTTTTGCTAAAGTTTTGTTTTCTTTTCTAGTGCCATTTGCTTCAGTATTCTGCTAAAGCTTTTTCTCATTCTGTTGGCATGGCTGCCTCCCTCTCCTTCACTCTTTGTTTTCCCTGTCTCTCCTCTCTCACTCTTTATTCCTCCAATCTTGTCTCTGTAACTATCCTACACAGCCTGTAGATAGATTAATCAGAGGGCACTAGCAAATATCAAGCCAGGCTTTGCTCACCCTAAGCTGTTTAGGTTTCCTATTCTTCTACTAGTCTTATTCTGTCTTATTGAATTAGCTTTATTAAAACAATTTGCATTCTGCAATGTTCCACAATTTGCACGGGTTATACTTTAAAAACCAATTGTTACTCTTAAAAGAGGTTAGAACTAATAGAGATAAAATCTCAGTGATTGACTGGTCAGCTAGCCAGGGGGATTACAGGAGGGCTGAGATGAAAAGCCATTGACAGGCCGGCCTAGCCTGGAACAGAACTGACTGATAGAATTTATGTCAGTCGTTGAATTCATCAGTAATCGGGCTTGTGTGCAAATTCAGAGTTATTACAAGATGACGCCTGCTACACGAGTGACGTCCTCCTTTGTAAAGTGATGCTGCATTTTATTGACTGCTGAGTTACTCTGACATTCAGCAGTGATTAAAAATAAATAAAAAAATAAACCAGGGCCAGTCATGTGAATTACAACAAGAGCTGCTTTCTGAGGGCACTTTATAAATGTAACATGTCAGCGCTGGCATTTCTTCATGAGCACAACATTAATTATAATAATTTTCTTGACAATTTTTTTCTTACCATAAAATAGCTAAAAACAGAAACCTGAAGACCACTGTAATTAAACCGTTCATAAAAGATGTAATTTAATAGACAAGGCATAATCACAAGAGTTTCATATATGCCTGGAAGAATTTTTTTAAATCAGTATCCTTTCTACTTTAAATTTAGTACTATAAAATGTTTAATAATTCATGTCCCTGTTTTAATCAAGTTTTAGATGTAAGTTATGTTATTCCACCCACCCCGACAGAAATCCTTCTAGAAATCTGATAGGCGCAGCTCTGATCTCAAAGCCTTTCACTGGATGTGATTAAAAAGCGCAGAGTGTTATTAAATATTAGAATAAATGCTGTATTTGATTTGTAATTATGTACAGTTTACAAGAGCAGTTTACATTTTATTTAATTAGGCATATTTAAATACGCACTAATGCACACTAAAGTCATTCATATTTATGCACACTTACATACAAAATATAGATGAAGAATAAAAAACTACACACACACACGCCGGAAATGTTTCTTTGACATTCTGGGCCATGCTGACATAACATCACGCACGTTCTGCAGCTTCACACTCACGCTGTGAATCTCCCGTTGCCGCCACATCACAAAGGTGTTCGTTTGCATTTGGATCTGGGGACCGGAAAGGCCACTGAAGAACGCTGAACTCATTGTCATGGTCATGAAACCAGTCTGCTTTGTGACATGGTGCATTGTCATGCTGGAAGGTACCAGAGTGGTCATGAAGGGATGCACACGGTCAGAACTGCACGTCTGACATTGTGGTCAGCAACACAGGAGCGCCACAAGGGACTGTACTTTCTCCGGTCCTGTTCGGCCTATATACATTGGACTTCCAATACAACTCTGAGTCCTGCCACGTGCAAAAGTTCGCTGATGACACTGCTATCGTGGGCTGCATCAGGAGTGGGCAGGAGGAGGAGTATAGGAACCTAATCAATAAGTTTGTTAAATGGTGCGACTCAAACCACCTACACCTGAACACCAGCAAAACCAAGGAGCTGGTGGTGGATTTTAGGAGGACCAGGCCCCTCATGGACCCCGTGATCATCAGAGGTGACTGTGTGCAGAGGGTGCAGACCTATAAATACCTGGGAGTGCAGCTGGATGATAAATTAGACTGGACTGCCAATACTGGTGCTCTGTGTAAGAAAGGACAGAGCCGGTTATACTTCCTTAGGAGGCTGGCGTCCTTCAACATCTGCAATAAGATGCTGCAGATGTTCTATCAGACGGTTGTGGCGAGCGCTCTCTTCTACGCGGTGGTGTGCTGGGGAGGCAGCATTAAGAAGAAAGACGCCTCACACCTGGACAAACTGGTGAGGACGGCAGGCTCTATTGTAGGCACAGAGCTGGATAGTTTGACATCTGTGGCAGAGCGACGGGCGCTGAGCAGAGTCCTGTCAATTATGAAGAATCCACTGCATCCACTGAACAGGATCATCTCCAGACAGAGGAGCAGCTTCAGCGACAGACTGCTGTCACCATCCTGCTCCACTGATAGAATGAGAAGATCGTTCCTCCACCACACTATGTGACTCTTCAGTTCCACCCGGGGGAGTAAACATTAACATTATACAAAGATATTGTCTGTTTTTTACCTGCATTATTATCAATCTTTAATTTAATATTGTTTTTTGTATCAGTAAGGTGCTGCTGGAGTATGTGAATTTCCCCTTGGGATTAATAAAGTATCTATCTATGTATCTATCTAGCAATAACACTCAGATAGGTCGTGGCATTCAAGTGATGACTGATGGGTACTGAAGGGAACAAAGTGTACCAAGAAAACATTTCCCACACTATTACAGCACCATACCCACCAGCCTGGACTGTTCGCACAAGGCAAGGTGGGTACATGGATTTACTTTCTTCTCACCCTGCCATCAGTGTGCCTCAGAAGAAATTGAGATTCATCAGGCCAGACTACATTTTTCTTGTCTTTATTTGTCCAGTTTTACTAAACCTGTGCCCACTGCAACCTTGGTTTTCTGTTCTTGGCGGACAAGACGCAGTCTTCTGCTTTTGTAGCCCATCTACCTCCAGGTCCGGCGTGTTGTGCATTCTGAGATGCTTTTCTGCTCACCACAGCTGCATGGAGTGCTTATGTAAGTTATTGTAGCCTTTCTGCTAGCTCCAGTCTGGTTGTTCTCCTCCGACTTCTCTCATCACCAAGGTATTTCCATTTGCTGAACCGCTGCTCAATGGATGTTTTCTTTTCAGTTTTGGGGATCATTCTGAGTAAACTCCACAGACTTTTGTGTGAGAAAATTTCTGGAGATCAGCAGTTACAGAAATAATCAAACCAGCCTGTCCAGCACCAACAATCATGCATGGTCCAAATCCCTGAAATCCACATCTTTGGTGTTTGGTGTAAACATGAACTGAAGCTCCTGCAGGATTGCTAGGCAGTGTGCTGCTGCCGCAGGACTGGCCTGATTAGGTAACTGAATGGGTAAGCAGGTGTGTACAGGTGTACCTAATAATTTGCCCAGTGAGGATATGTATGCTTGAACTGTTCTGTTTGTCCTTTTGTCATTATGTTGAATAATGTTGGTTTTATACCACGTTGCATGTATGGTTCCATGGTGTGGCCAATGCCACGGAGAATGCCCAGTCAATGGGGGTGCTAAACAAAATGAACAAGGGCAGAACTTTAACACTTTTTTACAGACAAAAAATGGATATTAAAGACACTCGCATTCATTGGAAGAATATCAATGGTCTGGAGGGGTTAAGATTCCATACATGGGAAACAGTGAGTTTGCAAATGATGATCATTTTCCATTTTCAATATCACAATGCCTTTTTTGATTGGATTTTACAAAAAGGCTACATAAAAAATAAAATGGCAATGACAGCTCGCAAGAGACAGAGGGAGAGTGAAAGAAATGAGAAATCAGCGATTCAAGTCACTGCTGCCTCCTGTGACAGGCAGCAGGGAATCGAACGGCACGGTGTATGTTGCTAGATAAACTTTGTCATTGCAATGATCTGCCCTATCCGGCAAAACGCAATCACTGCCAATCAGGCAGCAGTAATTACATTATTTCCATATTGCTTCAATAAGATACGGCTACGCAATGACTAAATGCTCACTGCAGTGCCTTTCAGAGCACCCCGGCCGCAGCCACCGAGCGTCACCATCACTGAGGACAGGGCTCTGTTCAAATAGGCTCTTAAGCGCAAGCAAAGGAAACGGTGTTTACCTTTCATATGCGGGTCGGACAAACAGAGGGGCTTAGCCAATTATATTCCGGAGTTTATTGCCGGTTAATATAAACAGAGAGCCAAAGACAAGATTCTCCAAAGTCAACAGAGACCTGGATACAGAAGCTGGCAGAAGTGGGCTTTGTGACAGGAGCTAGCTGGCGTGTAGCTGGAGAGCAAGGAACTTGAGGGCTGAGCTGTAGGAAAGGTCTGGCAGTTTGTGAGTCTGCAGAAAGGCCATTAATGGAAAGAAAATGCCAGGGGTTGTGGGTGCTGACTGGGGAGGGAACCTTTCATATGAAATAAGTACCTCTATGCTGAGGGCAATAACTGAATATTACTTGTTATATTCATACATCATCAGGACAACACTAACACCGTACTTTATAAAGTGTCTTTACATGCCGATGCTTTACTGGCACTACCTTAACTATTTTCATATTTCCAAGTTAAGTCAAGTGGCTTTATTGTCACAACATCTATACACCATATTGTAGCATACAGTGGCACGAAACAACAATATAAACACAGCACAAGTCCAAAGAACTACTGTACACTAAACTATAAGTAGATAAATAAATAATAGGTAAGTGAATAGACAGTAATAAATTAATAAATATTAACAACGTCTAAAAACAAAAAACATCAGTAGTAACAAGTGAACTACATATAAATTTACTGCTAGGGCCAGATTTGAGGGTAGGTGGGCAGCACAGAGTTCAGAGTCTGGACCACCAAAGAACCTGGAAGAACAAAGAAGGCAAACGTGGGCCAAATAGACTGTGTGATTGATGGCAGTGGTCCTTCACAATGCTACGGGCTCTGCAGATGCAATGCTTCATAAAGATGTCTTTAATGGAGGGCAGAGAGTTCCTGATGATCTTTTCCGCAGTGTTCACTTTCCATTGTAGGGCCTTACGCTCAGAGACGCTGCAGTTCCCAAACCTGCAGCTGGTCAGAATGCTCTCCACAGAGAGCGTGATGTATGATGTGTTGAGAATGGCGGGAGGTAATCTTGTCTACTTCAAAGAAGATGCTGCAGGAGATGGTGTTCATTGATCAAGTAAGGTCAGCTGCCAGGTGCAGACCAAGAAATCTGGTGCTCTTGACCTGTTACACCGCAGAGCCCTCAATATGAAATGAAGTGTGGACAGCATGGGCCTTCCAGAAGTCAACAGTCATCTCTTTCGTGTTGTCCACATTAAGAAACAGATTGCTGCACTTGCACCAATCTGCCAGTTGTCGTATCTCCATTCTGTAAGCTGTGTAATCCTCATTGGTGATGATATCATCCACAGACATAAGGATGTTGTTAGAGTTGTATGTAGCTGCATAATCAGCAGAGTGAACACAAGAGAGCTGAGTACACAACCTTGGGGGGCACCAGTGCTCAGTGTGATGGTACTGGAGATGGTCTTTCCGATGTGGAGTGTCTGCAGTCTCTCTGTCAGGAAGTCCATGATCTAGTTGCATAGGGAATGGTTGTAGCCTAGAAGACTCAAGTCATCATTCATGTAAGAGGAGATACAGTACATACTTCGGACACTAACAGAGGACTCCTCAGTATGGATACCAATCTAGAAATTTCTGTGTCATGTGCTACAGGCTTCATAGACTGGTTAGTAGAAGTGGAGTACCAAATGTGTTTGGGTCTCGATTTGAAAAATGAGTCGTACAACAGGCATGATTGATTGGCAGCAACAGGTTATTGTGTTCGGCCGTGCCAAAGGGCTAATAGTGTACAGGAAGTCACCAACTTTACGGGTATGCCAGGGGGCACTGTCCAATGGGTCTTCCAGAAGTGCTGTACATCACAGTCAATGTCTAATCATTGCCAGAACTGTGGTTAAAAGTCAGTGCTCATAGATAGGGACTGTCATTTTAGGTCATGCAGAGGGACAGCAAACAATTTACAGTTGATTTTGTGGGCTTCATATAAAGTGGCATTACCACTACAGGACAGAAAATGGCACTGGCCATGTCAAACATGTAAAGGATGCCACTACCCTTAATGAAGGAGTATAGCCTCCTAACTAAAATAGAAAAATCTGCTGCCTCTGATGCTTCATCACTAATCCAGTATGTTACTGATGTGGACCCTCAAATACTTGTAGCAGTGCACCACCTCAACAGAGTCCAGGCGTTGAGGCTCTTTGAAGGTGTGAAAGTCAATAAGCAGTTCTTTGGCTTTGCTGATGTTCAGTTCCAGACAGTTCTCAAAGTTCTCCACCAGAGTCCTACACTCGGTCTCATCACCTTTACATAATGGAACGATACCATTCTTCATCCTGCTTAATCCAATGAAGGATCAAAAAAGGATGCAGCCTATCCCAGCGGCACCCAGCATGGCCTCTGCTCAGTGTGTGATTCCTCTAAGCATGGGACATGAGCACAGGTTGCTGGAATTATATGCAGCAAGTTTTACCACTGAGCTACATGGAGATTTACGTTTAGCCAGTGGCCAGACTGGTCAGTAGCTACAGATGGGCTCCTGGCCCAACAGTTGGTCCTCTGGGAGCTTCCACAAGCAAATTCAAGTCACCGGACCACTTGTCCCCACTCAAGGTGTTGCTCCCCACCCAGTGGCCATCCTTCCTGGGATGAGAATTCAAGACACTGCAATTACATACAGGGAGTTAAAATGGTGCTTCCTGCCCAGCATCTGATTCCTGCTGGCATAGGCTGTGGATGAAGCAAGTTTGGGCACATGGATGAACAGTTTATACAGTTAACTTCATGAAACTTTTTTGCTTCCTCTTTTTTCTTTGCAGCTCATTGTTCTCATCACACAGTTGTACACGTATGCCTTTGATTTGATCACGTTACATACAGAGCATTTCATACCAGACCTCCCCTCACCCTGACACTTTCTTTAATCACTTGCCAACTCATCTTTATTGAAAACGTGGGGATTTTTAACATGGGGGCAGCTGCAACAGAATAACTTTAGGAGATAGTTGACTTTGGCACAAC
The DNA here is from genome assembly GCF_900747795.2 of Erpetoichthys calabaricus. Taxonomy (NCBI): domain Eukaryota; kingdom Metazoa; phylum Chordata; class Cladistia; order Polypteriformes; family Polypteridae; genus Erpetoichthys; species Erpetoichthys calabaricus. The sequence continues at coordinate 82,319,509 of NC_041411.2, read as the reverse complement.
CTGTCACCTTGCCAAGCCTGTCTGTGAGATTTTAAAGGAAGCCGATATCAGAGCACTGCATCTACCAGAAGAGTTCAGTGCATGATCGAGTAAAGCATTGTGACAGAGACACCAGTGCCAGGCTGACCCAATGTACCCCCAACCACTCATTCACTCCTGCACACATGAATCCCACTCTTGCCAGCTCTACACACCTGCTGATAGGAGATGAAGACCGGACGACTGAACACGATCCACTCCACGGTCTCGCTACACGGTGGCGTAGTCAGAGAGCCGGTGTAGCGGTAGTAACTCCCAATTGAGGCAGGAAGCAAGTCTCTCAGCACAAAGGGTTCCAGGAAGGTTTCTTTTTCTGTGGAGGTAAATAAAGGAAGAGAGTTTCAGGAATCTGTGGCCACAGCAATCAACGTCAAGTATACAGTGGATTCGTATTTAGACCCCTTCACTTTCTGCACACTTTATTGTGTTGCAGAGATCATTTTAAGTGGAGAAATTGCCCATTTGTGCCCATCAACCTGCACTCAGTAAGCCATAAAAGCAAGGTGAAAGCGTGTGATCAGAAAGGTAGGTAAATTTATTAAAAATCAAAAACTGAAATCTCTCATTCCTAGAAGTATTCAGACCCTTAATTTAGAACTTTTTAGAAGCGCCTTGTCTTTTTGACTGTCTGTAGAAGCTTTGCACACCTGGATTTAGGGAGTTTATCCCATCCTTTCGGTCACATCCTCTCAAGCCTCTCAATTAGATGATAAGCTTCTGTAAATAGCCAGGGGAACTTTTGAAGGAACAAACTTCTTTCAGCATGTTCCATTTGTGGACACAGCAAGCTGGACCCACTCGATCAAAATGTTAATGCCTTTAAATGTAAACCTCTGGCGCAACTGGGTAGATCTGACTACATCGTACTCCCATCTACAAGTCTGTTACCATATTTATACTTTTCATGAGCTTCCGTCAAGTTTTAATTCCCCTTTTGGGACAAAAAGCATTACCTATCTGTCATATAATGCCATCCATATCCATCTATCTGTCATTCTATTTTATAATGCCTTTCATATCTATCTATCTATCTATCATATAGTGGCTTTCATATTATCTATCTATCTCCCCTCATATGTTCTATGGGTTTAAGTCTGGGATTTGGCTGGGCCACTCAAGGATACTCCTAAACTTGCCCTGAAGCCACTCCACTGTTGTCTTCGCTGTATGCTTCAGGTCATTGTTGTGCTGAAAGATGAACTGTTGCCCCAGGCTAAGGCAGAGTGCACCTCTGGAGCAGGTTTTCTTCAAGGACATCTTTATATTGGGCTACTTTCATCCCTGCTTCAAATTTCACCCGTCTCCTTGTTCTTATAGCTTGACTCATTCATCACCATGCTTCATCATTGAGATAATATTAGGTAGGTGATGAGCAGTGCCTGGTCTTGGCCAGTCATACTGCTTGGAGTTCAATTTTTGTTTATTCAGACCAGAGAATATTTGTTCTTATGTCAAAGTGGGCTGCAACATGCCATTTACTCAAGAGTGGCTTTCATCTGGCCACTTAACTATAAACATCTTATCGATGGAGTACTGCTGAGATGGTAGTCTTTCCTTCTCAGTAGAGGACTACAGTTTTCTAAAAGTCAATTAGTAACCATGGGGTTCTTAATCACCTCCCTGTCCAAGGCCCTTCATGAACTGCTACTCAGTTTGGGCAGATGTCAACCTCTAGGAAAAGTCCCGATGATGCCAAACATCTGCCACTTCACAATTCTTGGGGCCACTGTGTTCCTGAAATGTTTTGACACCCTTGCCCTGGCCCACACCTCACCACAATTTGACTGCAGAGGTCCAGAGAGAGTTCTTTGGACTTCATAGCTGGGTTTTTTTCCTGAAATGCAGTGCGTCTTGTGGGTTCTTCTGTACAGAGGGCCACTTTTGCCTTTCTCAACGATGTGCAGTCAATTCAGTTTGGCCACAGGTGGACTCCAATGAAGTTCAAGGAACACCTCAAGAAGAATTTAAGCCAACAGGAGGCACCTGGGCACATTTTGGAGGGACATAGAAAAGGATCTGAATAGTTGTAGCAATTAGAAATTTCAGTTTGTGACTTTTAACAAATTTGCAAAAGTTATCAAAAAGAATGTCTTCACTTTTGTCATTATGGGTTACTGAGTATAAATTGAAGGGTAAAAAAAGCACATTTCTCCATTTCAAATGAAATCTACCAACAATAAAGTGTGTAGAAAGTGAAGGACTCAATGCTTTCTGAGTCCATTGTACCGTATGCTTACACAATTCTCTCCTTCATAAGAATATGTTTTATTTGACAAAATGAACAGCCATGTAAAGTGCCTTTTCTACACACCCATGATATAGTGGTGCCTTTCCTATCCGTTTCTACCTTTTGTAGAGCACCATCCCTGCTTATTGATTTGTCTTTCTATCTGTTATATTGCACCCTTCATATATAATAACCTATTTCTATTATTATACTGTATGCTTAATTATTAGGAATTACCTAATCAACCATATCATGTGGTAGCAGCACAGTGCATAAAATCCTACAGATGCAGGTCAGGAGCTTCAGTTTATGTTTACAGCAAACACCAGTAAGGGGAACAAAATGTGATCTGAGTGATTTGAACCGTGGTATGATCGTTAGTACCAGAAATGCTGGTTTGAGGATTTCTGTACCCGCTGATCTCCTGGGATTTTTGCGCACGACAGTCTCTAGAGCTTACACAGAAATGTGCAACAAATGAAAATCATCCAATCAACAGCAATTCTGTGGATAGGAAATGCCTTGTTGAAGAGAGAGCTCAGAGGAGAACAGCCATGCTGGGTCAGGTTGACAGAAGGGCTACGGTAACTCGGATGATCACACTGTATGACTGTGGTGAGCAGAAAAGCATCTCAGAATGCACAATATGGGAAATCTTGAGGCAGATGTGCTATAAGAGCAGAAGACCATGTTGGGTTCAACTCCTGTCAACCAAAGATGGGATGCTGAGGCTACAGTGGGCACAGGATTACCAAAACTTTGCAGTTGGAGACTGGCAGAACATTACCTAGTCTGATGAATCTCCATTTCTGCTGAGGCACACTGGTAGTAGACGTCAACAGCAACAATCCATTTACCCAACCTGCTTTGTGTCATCAACAGTCCAGGCTGCTGCTGGTGGTGGTGGTGGAGGTAGTAATGGAGTGGGAATGTTTACTTGGAATACTTTGGGCTCATTAATAGCAATAAATCATCACTTGAACGCCACGGCCCATTTGAGTGCTGTTGCTGACCATGTGCATCCCATCATGGCCACAATTGACCCACCTACTACTGCCAACTTCCAGTGTGATAATGCACCATGTCACAAGGTAAACTGGTTTTGTGAACATGACGATGAGTTCAGTGTTCCCAGTCATCAAATCTGAATCCAGCAGATGACCTTTGGGATGTGATAGAACAGGAGATGAATGAGCAGATGACAATTATGTGATGCCATCATGCCAACATGGACCTGAATCTCTGAGGAATGTTTCCAACATTTTGTGGAATCCACACCATGGAGAACTGAGGGTGTTGTGAGAGCAAAAATAGCACAATAGTAGTGTAGTGGTCCGGATAATTTCCTCTGTGAGTGCACATCTGTCTGTTTATTTAAAAACGGTCTTTTCAAACATATCTGCTTTTACCATTTCTCTCTTTAACACAGCACTCTTCCCGATTGTCGATATGTCTTATCATGTAGCACCTTTCACATCCATCTATCCAGAGGCCCTCCAGTCAAATTTAGATGAGTAAGGCTGGTCAGATTTATTTTCTTCACTCCTTTCTTTAATCTAAACCCTTTAGAAGACATTCAATTTTGTTTTTTGGTAACACCTCAAATAAGGATCACATAATGGCTACTACCTTATACAGCTGTAACAAGTAAAATGTGGATCTGGAGTTTCTGCAAATGTCACCCTTTTATTTGGTCTAATTTATGTGCTGCTACACAGCAACGGCTCTGCGCTGTGCTTGGTTGAAGTATTGACAGCGGCGACTGTAAATGAATACGTTCTTGTCAGTAGTTAAAAGCCATACCACCAGGGTAGAAGAAATCTTTAGGCATGGATTTTCTTTTGCAGAAATCATTCCTTTGTGATTATGATTTTCAATCAAGATGAATAAAAAAAAAAAGCCGCGGGACAAATCTTAAGCTTTCCATCTGCAACATTTACAATAAAATGCCAGACTTTCTACATTTATTACATTTAATGTGGGCTATGCAGGTTCTAATCCTCAGATTTCAAGAGCAAGACAAAAAAAATGATAAGATTAAAAGAGGGTATGGAGCGGATAAATAATATTGATAATAACAGGAAAGCAGGCATTATATTTTATAAGGGCAACCTCACCGCCATTGGTACTAAAATCGGTAGGAGAAAAGGATGAAAACAGGGCTAAAAATAAAAGAGACATTTGCTGTCATGACGTGTGGGACGGCAATGTTTTAAGAGCAGCTGTCTAATGATCTTCTGCATCTGCCGCTTTTAGATTCCACTCCGGAGTGGAAACCGCAAAATAAAATTAGAAAGAAGGAAGAATAACGGAAAACAGAAAGTCAGACTGTTTATATAGTTGAATAAAAAAAAAATGAAAGCCTTGTGTGCAACAGTGGGGTGGGCTGTCGGCATGGCAGGAGAAGAAAGAAAGAAAGAAAGAAAGAAAGAAAGAAAGAAAGAAAGAAAGAAAGAAAGAAAGAAAGAAAGAAAGGGAATATAAATAACAAGTTGTTTAAGTTTGCAGATGATTCCAAGTTGGGTGGAATGGCAGACAACTGAGAATTTGTTGAAAAATCACAGAGGGATTTGGGCAGCACACAGGCTTGTGCAGATTTGTGGCTGATGTAAATGTAAAGTATTACACATAGGAAGCAGAAATATGAGGTCTGAATACATAATCAGAGGTCTGAAAATCAAAAGTACATCTTATTAGAAGGATTTGGAAGTCGTAGTAGACTTGTCACTATCAACTGCCTACCATACTACTTGGTCACTTATTCCATGTGTCTGTGGTTCTCTGTGTGAAGGAAAGATTTTCTAATGTTTGTGCAGAATTTACCCTTGTGTCCCTGTGGTCTTGTTGAACTCATTTTAAAGTCACAGTCTCATAATTTCACACCAGTCATGTCCCCTCTTCATCTCCTTTTCCTTAAACTGTAAAGGCTCAGCTCTTTTAATCTTTCCTCATAACTCATCCTCTGTAGCCCTGGACTCAGTCTCCTTGCGCTTCTCTGGACCTTCTCTAGTGCTGCTGTGTCCAAACACACCAAAACAGCACATAGAACTTCAGATGAGGCCTTAACAGTTTGAGTAAATGGGATTAAGAGGAGACCTGACTGAAGTGTTTAAAATTATGAAGGGAATTAGTGCAGTGGATCGAGACAGTGACTTTAAAAAGAGTTCATCAAGAACATGGGGGCACAGCTGGAAACTTGTTAAGGGTAAATTACGCACAAACATTAGGATGAGTCACCAAAAAGTGCAGATAGACAGTAGGACTTTGGGGACTTTCAAACTTCGACTTGATGTTTTTTTTAGAAGAATTAAGTGGATAGGACTGGCGAGTTTTGTTGGTCCGAATGGCCTGTTCTCATTTGGACTGTTTTAATGTTAGAAAGAAAGAAAGAAAGAAAGAAAGAAAGAAAGAAAGAAAGAAAGAAAGAAAGAAAGAAAGAAAGAAAGAAAGAAAGAAAGAAAGAAAGAAAGAAAGAAAGAAAGAAAGAAAGAAAGAAAGAACTGACTAGGGCGATACTAAATGTAGTTTCAGTGGCCATGGTACCTCATTGTGAGCTTGCCATTATGGCTGCACCACAGATGCGATGTTTGCTCGGAGGGTGTTGATGGAGAGGTATAGAGAAGGCCAGAAGGAGCTGCATTGCGTCTTTATGGACTTAGAGAAAGCATATGACAGGGTGCCTAGAGAGACTTAAGACTAAATGGAGCTTGTGAGCGAGACTAAGGAGTGCAGAAGCCTCTGTAGTGGCTGAACACTTGCCAGCATTCTTTATGTTGTGCCCTTGCACATCCTTTTTTTGTTTTTCTTTCTCATTATTAAAAGGGGAACACCGGGTTGGTACTCCAGCGATTTGGTAGCGCACAACTGGTTCCCTTCCACTGGTCACAACATAAAGCAGGGAATGACAAACATACAAACATGCCAGAGTCATCTTTATTTCAGGGCAGTCAAAAGAAAAGAAAAAAAAAGGCCCAAGGTCACGCAGCCGAGTGTTTACAGGGGGCTGCCTCCGTCAGTATCATTGATGAAGACACCTTGTCAAAACCCTTGTCAATATGACCTTGCTCTCGTTAAGTTTACTAATGTAGCCCGGGTTTCAAGTTAGCACAACAAATGGTCCCAGGGAAAGCAGCTATTCATTTCCCTGCCAAAGTATAAGGAGCAAAAAGAAAAGCAAGAGAAGGAAAGAAAAATCAATTAAAGAGGCACATCCTGACATATTTAAACTGAGATCTCAGAACCTGACCAGCAGCTGGCACTTTTTACAAAAGGTTTTATGCTTTTAAGTTGAGCTCATGTGCAGATGGAACTTCTGAACAATTAGCAACTTGACCTTTTTGAAGCTAAAAGCTCTGTGGGAGAATGCCGGCATGAAAGGCGCTATATAAAATAAAGTTTGTTCTGATTCCAGCCATAAGTGAACTCCTGAGGTGCTATTATGGGCTCTGATCTAGACCTCAAATTGCACGTTAACCACAGTATATTGTTAAGACTGCATTTTTTCCTTTAAAAAATACTGCAAATCTTAGACCTCTCATGATACCCACCCATGGTGATGGGTCTCATCTGCAGTGGTGCTGGATCAGCTTATTGAATGGAGATGCAACGATTGCAATCTGTCTCTTAATGTGGAGAAGACAAAAGAGATGATTTTTGACTCCAGGAAGGCCTATGCTGTCCACACCCCACTTGTACATTGAGGGCTCTGTGGTGGAAATGGTCAAGAACACCAAATTCCTTGTTGTGCACTTGGCAGCTGACCTTAATTGGTCAATGAACACCACCTCCATGGCCAGGAAGGTGTAGCAGAACCTGCACGTCCTTCAGGGGCTGAAGGAGACACGTCTAGCTTCCTGTATTCTCAGCAGATTCTACAGGGGCCACCATTGACAGCATTCTGTTCAGCTGCATCACCGTCTGGTGTGGGAACGGCAGTGTCTCTGACCGCGAGGTCCCACAACAGATAGTGCACACTGCAGAAAAGATCATTGGGCCCTCTCTGTCCTCCATCAAAGACATCTTTATAAAGCAATGCAACCGCAAAGCCTACAGCACTGTGAAGGACCACTGCCATCAATCACACAGCCTCTTTGTCCCATTTCCATCTGACAGGAGGTACCATAGCATCTGAACCGGTTCTGACAGGTTCTTCAAGAGCTTGTGCTCCTTGGTGGTCCAGACTCTAAACCTTCTGCTGCTCTCTGGTCTGTTGCTAGGAGTTTATTTATATGCAGTACACTTGTTAGACTTAGTTGTAATTAATTTGTTACTATCTATTTCAAATTATTGCTTTTTTTTCGCTTGTCTAATACTTATTTATTACTTTATAGTATTTTGTAGGTCTCTACTTGTCAGGCATCTTGTGCCACTGTATGCTGCAATGCGGTGTATGGATGACTTGACTTAACATCTCAAGATGGTGAAAAATTAATTCACGCTTTTATTTTCAGCTAACTAGATTACTTTAATACACTCCTAACATGACTACCTAAGAAAGACAAACGGACTACAGCAGCAAGAACATTAACCAGTACAAGAAAATCATCTCAGCACCGTTACATTGGCTACCTGTGCACCTTAGAACTGATTTTAAAATACTTTTAAACCCTACTCGGACAGGATTAACTTTACACCAACTGCACTGCACAACAGGTAACCCACCTGAAGCTAAGCAGATTTGCATCTGGCCAGTATACTTGGATGGGAGACCATGTAGGGAAAGCTTGGGATGCTGCTGGAAGAGGTACTGGTGAGGCCAGCAGGTGGCGCTTTGGTGTAGATATTAATTGTCCCAGTAGAGTGATGGGGTCACTGTGCTGTAAAAATTGGCATCTTAATTAAGCTGAGACGTATGAACCAAGGTCCTAGATGAGAGACCAATCAGGAAAAGCTTGGATTGCTGCTGGAAGAAGCGTTATTGAGGCCAGTAGGAGGTGCTCACCCCGTGGTCTCTGGGTGTGGATCCCAATGCAAAAGTGCAGTAACGGAGACCCTGCTGTAAACACTGGATGAGAAGAAAAACCAAGGTCCTGACTCTTGACGGTCATACAAGATCCCTGACCATCTTTTGTAAAGAGTAGGATGTTTCTCGATGTCCTGCTAAATTGCCCACCATGACCAGGCTATTCAGGCCCCCTAATCATCTCGTGTCTCTTATGGGCTAACTATCTATCTGACTTACCCCCTCACCACCTAATAGCTAGTGTGGGGTGAGCACACTGGCACAAGAATGGCTGCCAGGTGGATGCTGCGCATTGTTGGCGGTTGAGGTGTCCCCTCTCTGTCTATGTAACATGCTTTGAGTAGGTTAGAAATATGCTATATAAATGTAATCTCCATAGATATATATAAAATGTTAATGAGTGTCCATCTGACTTGTGATTACTCGCAAACTAATGGGGCTAGAAGTTTATTCAAGGTCTTAATCCAAAGCTTATGACCTGATGTGTTGTGGAAATTCAAACACGTAGTTAATAACATGCAGATTTCATTTGTCTATATGTATAAAATGCTAACGTCTGACCATCTGTCACACGATTACTCACAAGCTTATGGGGCTAGAACCTTGATCTTCATCTTAATCAAACGTTAATGGGTTGATGATATGTTCTGGAAATTCAAAGAAACTTCAGACTTTTCCTTGCATTTTATTTGAGGAGCACAGGTCCAGATGTCTCCTTAGTTAATGTTTATTCTTAAGTGTCCACCTCAATCTCGCCTCTGTCACTTGGTCACCAAACTGTCATAGTAATAATTCTTTGCATTTACATAGCGCTTTTCTCACTACTCAAAGTGCTCAGCAATTACAGGTTAAGGGCCTTGCTCAAGGGCCCAACAGAGCAGAGTCTCTTTTGGCATTTACGGGATTCGAACCGTCATACCAATGTGGTCCCTCTAATATCCTCATTCCTTATCCTGTCTAAAATCATAGCATCTTTAACTCTGCCATTCCAGCTCTTCCTTCTGTCTTTTCATCAGTGTCACCGTCTCCAAACCATACAACATAGCTGGTCTCACAACCATTTTATAGACCTTCTCTTTCACTCTTGCAGGTTCTCTTCTATCACAAATCACTCCTGCCACTCTTCTCCACCAAGTCCACCCTGCCTGCACTTTCTTCTTTACCACTCTGCTACACTCTCCTTTGCTTTTGACTGTTGAACCCAAGTATTTAAATTGGTCTCCCTTCACCACCTCTGCTCCTTGCAGTTGCACCCTTCCACCACTTTCCCTCTAATTCATGCACATGTACTCCATCTTTACTCCTACTGTCTCTCATGCCCCTTCTCTCCAGTGCGCACCTCCACCTCTCCAGGTTCGCCGCAACCTGCTGTCTACTCTCACTGCAGATCACAGTGTCATCCGCGAATGTCACACTCCACAGAGACTCCTGTCTGACCTCTTCTGTCAGCCTGTCCATCACCACAGCAAACAGGACAGGCCTCAGAGACTCTCCTTGATGTAATCCCACTCTCACTGTGAACCAGGCCTTCATTCCTATTGCACACCTTCCTGCAGTCACACTGTCCTCACGCATGTCCTGCACCACCCTCAAAAACCCATTTTATTACATTTGCTTTTAATAGTTTGTGCCACTTCAAACAGACAATACAGTGGATTCAGGAAATATTGAGAGCCCTTCTGCACACTTTATCATGCTGTGTATTTAATTTCAAATGGGCAAATGACAGCAAATTCAAACTCGCCTGCTGCTGCCGCCACACAATTCCACCGCTGTATACCCCACTGGTCGTCATTTTCAATTTGCCCTAATTGGTATAATCTATACCTCCAGGTTTAAAACCATGTGAGCACTTGGGGAGCCATTTGACCTTTCTGACCACCTGTTTTAATCCCACCAAGCTTCGTCTCACCCAGTCAGAGCCTTTTCATCACAGTATGGTACAAACTATGAATTCATTCTTGTGTAAATGTTCAACTCTTTGACCACTAAGTAATCCCAACTCCTAAGAATGGAGCCTGGTACGTCAAAAATAAAAAATAAAAAAGTTACAGATGCTGTGATTCACATAAATGTGCAGATAAACACAGCTCTGTCTAAAAGTAAATGCTTTAAACATCCACAATAGGTCTAAAATGCACTTAAAATAATGGAAGGGGAATAATGTATTACGTGACAGACCTTTTACCGGAGAAGTCTCAAAGGCATTCTTCAATTTAAGCGCGACTTGAGCGGAGCACTGAGCTAAACGCATCTCCTCCCTCTATATTCAGGCCTGTTATGAAAGTTTAAGAAACAATTACTTTTAATGTCTATTAATGTGGTTTTTATTTTTTTTTTCCTTTCAACCTCTGCTTTCACAAGTTATCTTGCACTTCCAGCTACTCTTCCTCCATGCTGCCGTGTCAAGTCCTCATTTATTTTTTCTTTAAATGAATTTCCAGAGGTTAACCTCTGCCGTCTCGCACGTCCAGAAGCCTGCGTAAAAACTGAAGTCAGTCTGTCCATCTGTCTGGGGTCTGCAGACTCTCCCAGTGTTCTTGTGTATTTTTCCCCACTGGGTACATCATTTTCCTCTCACATCCCAGAAAATGTGCCAGGATGATTAGCATGGCATGAGCGAGATGTGTGTGGCGTATGAGTGTGTCCTGCAATGGACTGGCAGCCCATCCACGGCTGGCTATAGCTGTGCACCCCAATGACACCCAAACAAGCTTTGGCTGTCATTGACCCCATAATGGAATACTGTATACTGAATACACACCCATTCATGGTGGGTTTCTGCCTTCTTTCTGTTACGTCAACACACTGCAAAATTTTGAGAGAGAGAAAGAGAGAACCTGGTGAGGGGCATTTAAACAAAAAAGGATCAAAACTGGGAAAACACCACCACAGAAATCATGGTCAAAAAATCACCAGCAAAAAGTAAAACACCAAAAGCATGTTTAGAACAGAAAGTTCTTTAAAAAAAATCAGTCTGAGAAACGTTTTCATAAAGTGGCAGAAAGCACAGAAATACTCCTGCTTGTTTACTGCATGATGTAATTTCATCCACTAGATGGCAGCAGAATGCTGTCCCGAGAGTTATTCAGGCTTAACGCTATAAACCAGATCATTACACGTCACCCAGTGCCTGGCTCGGGTTTAACCGTAAGTACACTCAACTCTGAGTCCAAGTCCTGCTCAGGATTACTGCCAAGGAGCTGAAGGGAGTGCTCCTCACTCAATGAAGGTGGGCTGAGAACTCAAGTCATTTTAAATGCTCTCTGGTGGATTGCAGCAAATTTGTAAGTATTGAGTTTTCTTTGATTTTGATCTCTAGGTCTTGACAATTTTTTTGCTTCTGTTACTGGAATTGTCTTGTGGATTTCATATTGGGACTAAAATTGGCTTTGGATGTCCTGTTAGGCAAGTCCTTTTTATCTTATTTTTACTACTGTGAACTTCCTGTTCCTCTCCTCTGTGGGAGATTTTGAATGATTTTTTTTTTTTATATTTCGTGGTATATTTTTTGATTTTGAAATGCCTGGTGTAGGCCAAAGCTGGCCATGCCAGTGGAAGCTCTGGTGCACCTCCTCTGGGCAGGCTAGTGGAATGCAGGCTGGCGTCCCTGGCTGTTCCCTGGATGAGGTGGAGGTTTAAGTGGTCCTGACAATTAATCAGGCTATCGTCAGACAAAGTGACTTGCATCCTTTCCGGGATTGGTTCCTGTGTTTCACATGAACATCCCACACAATGGCTAAACGTTTGCGACGTCATTCAGGTGTCACAATGTCTGTTGTGGACTGCAGTCTCTCCTCTGCTTTAACAACGGGTGAGTTCAAGTACAATTGTGAGGACAATAATAAACTCTTTAGATAAAAAAAAGCCTTCCTTTTGTCAAACAGATGACCACAAAGAGAAAAGGCCTCATTTTAAAAGCCCACCTATTCACTGCATTATATTTCTTCAGAAGAGAGGCTGTCCCATAATGGCCCACAGACACCACCTAACTTTCTGGGTTTCAGGGCGGACACCCATCCAAGTCCTAAAGAGGCCAGGATTTCTCAACTGAAGGTCGCACATTGAAATAACGGCATCTGCTCCATTTGCGGTACTTAATATCACTACAAACGGCGCATGGCGTCTTGGGCGGCTTCTGTAAATTTCACTGCATTAACAATTTACACCTGACATCCAGACAATACTCTCCAGGAACAGAGCGTGTGGGGTCCGCTCTTAGTAAACAAATGCGGGCAATTTAATGCAGAGCCATCCGGCTGTCCTGATGTGTGTCACGCCACGCCATTTCGCTCTATAAATAGGGACTGTAATTACCATGTGCACTCGCTTGGAATTCCCTCGCTGTGTCTGATAAAAGCCCAGCGCTGCCTTAATACAAGTGTCTGGCTGCAGAGTAATTGGAAGTGAAACAATCCATATTTGATAAACTGGTGTCAATTTCTCAGTGGTGGGTTTCTTCCAGTAAAGCACAAACCTCACAGGCGTACAGGAGGACTGTCCCTTCAGAGACTGCGGAGTGCTCATGACATTTAGAAGAGCAAAGACAGAAATACTTGGGACTGGGAAGACTGGAGGCAAGGCTTCAAAGAGAGGCAGCCTGGCCCAAGGATCGTCAGCTTCTAATGAAGGCTATGAGGTGGCACTGGATTTTTGTTCCATCTGAGCTTCAGTGATGTCTTTTAATTCAATTCATCCATCCATCCAACGTCTAACTTGCTTACAGTGTTCAGTGCTTTGGGGTGCCAATGCCTATTCTGATAGTGTTGAAGTTAATGGGAAATCACCCTGGATGTGCCCAATCGGTCACTTTACAAGCCTGAGACGGTTCTAGAAGGCAGGTGGAGGCTCCTGGGGCACTGGATAAATAGTGAAGGTAAGGGGGGACCATGAAGAGAGAGGCAGACATGTCCTGCAACTCTGGATGACATGACTTATAGCTGTGGTTAGTTACAGTAACAGTTACTTTATGAGGTGTTTCCTGTGGTCATAACAGCAGGAAGTTACTTCCACTGAAAAGTACGGCTTTGGATCATTCATTGTTAAAAAAACGTGCAGTTTAATATAGAAAAGTGCAAAATACTACATACGTGCAAAGAAACGTCAGTTATAAAATGCAAAATGGGAGACACTGAGCTACGGGAAGCAACCACCAAAAAGTATTTTGGGGTTTGTGTTGACAACATTTTTATTGTGTAAGTAATGTGCAGAAGCGATTAAAAAGGTAAATACAATATTTGGTCATATTGTTAACGTGCTGAATATAAATCGAGGGACGTTATGCTCAGACTATGTAACACACTAGTGAGACTACATCTGGAGTACTGTGTGCAGTTCTGGTTACACCACTTCAGGAAAGACAGAGCAGCAATTGAAGCTGTGCAGAGGAGAACAACCAAGTGCATCATGGGACTTAAGGACATGTCCTACTGTGACAGACTCCGAGAATTAAACCTGTTTAGTTTCGAGCACCGAGGCTGCATGAGGACCTAATCCAGGTATTTAAAATCCTCAAAGGCACTGATAAAGTAGATCAGCAGAATTTGTGAATAGTGAATCATGTACTCGAAATTAGTGGAAATTAAGGGGAAGTGCATTTAGGACTGAAACTAGGAAGTGCTTCTTTACTCAAAGATTTATGGGAATCTGGAACAAAATACCAAGCCAGTGAGTCACAGGATCACCTTCTGGGCTCATCCAAGGTATGTAATACCACCCCAGTAAGACATGGGGCGCTGTCGCTAACTATGTGGTCTTCTGTTCCCACCATAGTGCTGAGAAGACGCCAAGTGAGGGCAGCTGACCCCGCCCCTTCCTGCCCGAGCCCTAAAAAAGACGAGTGTCTCTGGAAGGGTCTCATTTCAGACCACGCAAACCGCCAGACAGAACTCCTCCAAAATTAGATCCACTCAAGAAGAACCATGGAACATGTTAAGTCATGAGGGCTACTCTTAGTTTTGTTTATTTGGAAGTGGCATCGAGCGCTGGTATTGTTGGAAACTGGCAACAGATTAAAAAGGACGGTTGGCGCCTCAAAATTTCTTCAGTGGATTCTGTCCTTCCCTCACCTGACAATAAAGCAGAAACCTTGATAATTAAAAAGTATCTGGATAAGATACCGGAATAGCATATTAGCTACACAAACAGTCTCGGTGGTCTGAACGGTCTCTTCTTCTTACCTTTGTGGTGAAGCCTCAGCATTAGTATCCGAAAACTACACATCATTGTTAGTGTCAATTTGTGGCAAAGGGGGGCCTTAAAATGGCGACGTCAGTCATTCTCGAATGTGAACTCCTACTCTTTGCTGAGAGTGGGTATACACTGTAGGACGCTTTGCAGCTGCTTCTCATGTCCCGGTCTAAGGTAGGACAAATTGTGATTCTAGTTAGACAGACATTTAGTTAAATTTCTAGGATTAATTCTGAGATGTTTGATAAATAAAGGCCCAGGACCTCCAAAGAAAATGCAAAACCAGTGTCAGATCATTCGAAACGATGGAGAAAACCACATTAAACATATTTAAAGATCCCAGACCATAGCAGTCGTGTGCTTGTATAACAAAAATAACTGGGGAGACCCGGCTGGATCCCCAAGTTTGTATTCTTGAGCTCGTGCAAACAGCCACCTTATGACAGTAAAGAGAGAATTTGTTTTTTTTTGGGTTTTTTTACTTGCCAAGGACAAAATAATTCAAGTTCTTAATGTCACCATACTACCTTTGTTAAGAAAAATTCTGTGCACACAGGCGTCTTTGTTTATTCTTCTTCTTCTTTTTTTTTTATTATAAAATAGTTCTTGAACAGAGAAAATGCAAACAAAGTAAAAGAAACATCAAAGCCGGGTGGAGACCACTGCCTTCCGCAGGAAGAGGGCCGCCCTCAGTGTCTCTGTTTTCAAATGGCGGCTAGAGGCCGGCGGAGCTGATGTTCACCTCAAACGCTTTTATCAGAATGATGTACGTCCACATGTTCATTCAGTCTGCCCGCTTTCTCGAAGGCCACCCTGTTGGAGTACAGATGAGGAGAAGAGAAGCACCTCAGGCCTCAAGTGACGACGCTGCTGTGGCAGCCAAGACAGCAGATACAGAGACAGAGGGAGAGGCAGCCGGCAGACAGATTGCCCACGTTAATGTGCATCATAATACGGCCAACTACGCTTCAAATAGGAAAATAAACAAAACAAAAAAAAAGACATTGCAGAGCGTGTCGTGCGTTTGGTTATTAATTAGCCACGGCAGACCTATCATTACACGCCGAGGAAAAACACACTTTAAATTCTACATCCATTGTGTTAAAGCCACACTATTAAAGCAACAAAAAAGCAAGATGCTTTGCCAGCTCAATGGATTAGCAAGGATATAAAAAGCCTTTCACAACGGAGTCACCAGTTCAATTTCTTTCCATCTCAAAAGGTAATTGAAAATCATTCCCATCAAATAGTGGTTGGTGGCCCCCATCGGAATGAGTTTCTCTAGTTCTCAGGCCAGAACGGATTGCTGCATTACAGACAGCTGGCAACGAGCAAACTGCACTTTCTCAAATTCTTTATTTTATTTTTAATTTGCCCTGAAGCTGGATGCGATCAACGTTTTTGTTACAAACCTAAAGCTTTTATTCAAGCCTGTACAAATAAAAACTCTAAAGCGGAGCATGAGGATACAGCTTAAATCCCATCGGTCATGGCCCTGCTGACTTACACGTACTACCCACCAACATCATTCGCTGTGCAGTCAGGTAAGATCCAGAGAGGTTACTGTTACAATTGCTCTGGCAGCCAGAAATCAGGAAGGGGTGAGGCCACCCCAAGACAAGCCTGCTTTCAAGAAAGCAGGAGGCTTCAGGCCTCAGAAGAGAGGTATGGCTTTTAAAATTCAAAGAGAAGAATCCCAAAAACCTTGAAGTATGTCTCTCCAGAGGGAGAACTGTGTAAACTCTGGCTGGAGTGAAGACTTTGATCCTCATTTTCATTCGAATGGATTCAGAACCGGATGGTAGGAGGCCAGCTGATGTTGACATGTTAATCAGTCCTTTATTATGATGTTCTAGCCAGGACTGATCTCTTCCATAGTCCATATCGCCATCTCATTGGAGGTCTATGAACTGGGTGCATGAATTTGTGGGGACACCAGAATGTCACTCTTGTCAGACATGTGTGTCACAATGCTGCCTATGTGCAGGTTTGTGCAATCAGTACACAAACATTCAACTCCAATTCCAACTCACCGACTCTGATTCTCAATTTGTAATTAGACTCGTATATTTACTATGTTGGCTGAAAGCACGTAACATACATAATTCAAGGCATCTCATCACTGCCATCATGATTCATCAGGCTACTTTTTGGCACTCGGCTGGATTTTTATCAAAAATACAGAAGAAAAAATAATCGAATCAGTATATGTGAAAGTGGAAATTTTAGCACATTACAATTTATGTTTTAATTTATTTTAATTTCTTATTTTGTCTTTTATTTTTTTTTTCTTCATTATGTAAAGCACTTTGAGATACTTTTTTGTATGAAAATGTGCTCTATAAATAAATGTTGTTGTTTTCTCAGACTCAGTACATTTTTACGGACTACAGTAACTTCAAAATTTCTTCCGACTACCCATGTGTACATTCGTTTTGACACCAGCACCTTTGAAACCAGTTATACGCCGAATTTCCTCACTTTAGATTTAATCTCTGAGCGATACTTTCGGAGTCTATCACTCCATCGCGTGCTGGGTGAGACTTGAAGCTTCTCAGCGTCCATTTCACATATATTTCATACCTCATTGCCATGTAATGTTGATGGTTAAACCATTGCATTAAATGTATTTGCTCTTTTTTTTTGTTCTTTATTCCACCTTGTACAATTTCTTGTATTAGGACTTTGTTAGTTTTTACATACCCTTTGGGGTCAGAGCATAGGGTCAACCATTGTACAGCGCCCCTGGAGCAATTGCAGGTTAAGGCCTTCCTCAAGGGGCTGGCAGAGTAGGATCTCTTTTGGCAGTAATGGCGATTTGAACTGGCAACCTTATGGATACCAGCACAGATCCTTAGCCTCTGAGCAACCACTCATGTTTTGATTTCTTGTAATATTAGCTTTATTAGCTGTCATTGTTTACACATGTCTTAAACAACTATTATCATACACTCTGTATTATCTATATTATTTATTTATTTATTATATTACATATCTATTGACTATATTTATGTATCTAGATTGCATAATACCATACATTACATCAATGTTCATATTGCTTACTACACGTCAATATTGCTGCTACTTCTTTGTCTTGTCTTTGCACAATGTCTTGCCTTGTTTGTGTTTTAATTTTAAATTTTAATTCTATTTTTAATTTATTATTTGCACTTCATGTTGTTACACTGTGGACCCTGAGCTTCGCCTTTTCGTCTGTCTGTATACTTGTATATGGTTGAGATGACAATAAAGTTCACTTTGACTTTTTTTTTTTACTTGTTATGCAGTTGAAAGTAAGCCATGCTGCAGTTTTTCAGCATGATCTCTCTTGGTCAAGTGTGTATGGTGGTAATCACTTGGCCAAGGTAGATGCATCAACCTATGTTTTTAATCAAGTCCATCTCTAGTCTTATCTCTCTGTAGGGACAGAAAGGGTGGCACACGAACTGCGTTTGTATTTCTGGTGATCTCCAGGTCCACTGCTTTACTTGCTTGGTTAAGATCACGTAGACACACCGTTCTGCATTCTTGGATCTATGGGTGGTAATCACAATATCCTCAGCAAACCGCAGGTAAGTGAGTTTCTTGCCATCAATGATGATTCCTCTGTCTTCCCTACAGAGTTCTTTGAAAATTTCTATTTGGAAAAAAAAAATCTACTTGAGGTACCTCATGGTTGCCTTATAGAACAGAAAATTCTTTGTGCACGCCAACTGTGCGATAATTTGGCTGGGTCTAACAAGTTAGACCTTGAACAATTTGTTGCAATCGAATATCCTAGATTTTGTATCTCCGCTCTTGTTTTTTGAGCTCAGCTTCTCGTTTAAGTTTTGGTTATGATGACTGATGGTAGTTTCTCCTGGTCGTGACCTTTGTCCATTCTCGGATTACGATTCTCCTGCTCATTTTTTCTTTTACAGTTTCTTGTTAGTATGTAAAACTAGACCAGTGGAACACAAAATGAATTGAATATTTGAACATTATTTTTGTTCAGTGCTCTTCACTGAAGGCTGTAACAAGTTCACAGGTAAATATAACAACAAAATTTTACAAATGACATAACAGACAGGAAAACAAAGCAGTTATTAACATCATGGAACCCAACAATATCAGTTCATTAATTAATTGCCGAAAAGGGGCAAAAAAGGTCAAAACAAAGTCATTCAGAACATGTATGACCTGCTAAGAAAGACAACGTCACTGACGTGAAGCAACCCCATGTATTAGAGAGTGACCTCCACTGCTGTTTTATTGTCTTAATTAGCACACCCTCAGACGGAACAAAGAGGTGAAAATCGAAGATGTCTGCGATTCAAAGACGAGAAATGCTGTCTCAATGTTACTGGTTTCTAGCAGCAGGGAGCTCTTATTTAAACAAAAATATATGCGTGTTTATGATGTGTATAAGAAAAAAAGGCAACGGGTTAGCAAATAAAAATCACTTCATGAGAGAATAAATGCAGCGTACTGAGCTACCCTCACTGATGCACAGCAGGAGGACATCTGCCATTCCTCTCTTTCCTTCTCAACATTAAAAAACAAAAATAATAGGACGCATCTATACTGTGTTAATCCAACTAGAGACACATAAAAATCAGAAGGTACATAAATGTTCAGGTGCATCTCATTCTATCGATCATCATTTGGAGTCTACCGGCAGTCAATTCAATCGATTGCACACGATCAGAAAAGGCATACCCCTGTCTATAACTGCAATGTGTTATTCACCGGCTGTTCTTTATACAGCGTTCAGTTAATTCAGAATGCTGCTGCAAGAATTACTATATGAACCAGAAAATACAAACATGTAACTTCAGTTCTCAAATCCTTACACTGGCTCCCAGTTAAGTTTAAGGCAGATTTCAAAATCCTTCTTTTAACATATGAAGCCTTAAATGGCCAAGGTCCTGCTTGCTTATTTGAGCTTTTCTTTACCTACAAATCTGTGCGCAAATTGAGATCTAAAGATATCAGCCTGATTAAGAGTCCAAGTGTTAATAAAATAACAGTGGGAGGTCAAGCTTTTAGTCCCTGGGGCTCTAAGTTGTGGAATGATCTACCTGCTAATATAAGAGATGGCCTCTTAGTCTCAGGCTGAAGTTTCCTGACTTTAGTCCAGCATACCCTGACTAGAGCTACTGATTACTATGTGCATACTGCATTTCTTTTTGCTAGTCAATTGTACAGAAATATAAATATCACAATACTTATAAATCATTGCTAAACCTCCTCTGTCCCGTTTCTTCTTCTTGGTATCCTGATGTGACACTTGGTGCCACTGCTCAAATGCCAGACTGCTCTCCTACATATTCAAAAGTCATCTCGGATAAAGGAGTGTTGGAATCATCGGACAGAAAGGTCCTCTTCATTAGACGGGACGGTCAGCACAGACTCCACTAATGTATGACCAGCAGGGAGTGAATGAGGTCTCCAGGACTGAGACTTTAAATTTGTAAAAGCAAAAGTCAAACAATCTCCACCGTTGTGGAGTTCATCATTGAATTAATAGTCAGAAATTGTTGGATTTCAATTTATGTTGATTCAGTTTCTGCCTTGCTCCGTGTGTGTGTGTGATTTTTTTTTTTTTATAAATCTGCATTTATAAGCGTATCAGTTCTGTACTTAGTAATTAGTATAATCTGTACTTGTCATTCAGCATTGTTCACATGGCTCTGTGCCTGCAATCAGTGAAGAACGCTATACAAAAGTAAGTTGAAATTGTTTAAAAAAGGTCCTACAGTTGAGTAAACACTAATCCATGAAGTCGGAGGAATTGTCTGCAAAGATTAGAGATGGAATTGTATCGACGCAGAGATCTGGGGAAGGTTATAAGAAATTTTCTGCAGCATTGAAGGCCTCCGTAATTCTAAAATGGATGAAGTTTTGCAACAACCACAGCTCTTCTTAGAATTGGCCACCCAACCAAACTGAGCAATCAGTGGGTTGGGTGGGGAAGGGCCTTGGTAAGACAGGTGCAAAAGAACTTGATGGCTGAGTGGAGATGGGAGAAACTTCCAGAAGGTCAACCATCGTTCTGGACAGGAGCTTCTGCTCAGTAAAAGACACACGGAAGCCTGCCTGGAGTTTGCAAAAAGACACCTTCAGGACTCTCAGAGCATGACAAACAAGATTATGGGACGATGAAACCAAGTTTGAACTGTTTGGCCCTCAATTCTAAGCATTACATCTGGAGGAAACCAGGCCCCATTAATTACCTTTGCAATACCATTCCAATAGTGACACATGGTGGTGGCAGCATCAGGGACTGGTAGACTAGACAGGCTCAAGGGAAAGCTGAACAGATCAAAGTACCGAGAAATAGATATCCTTAATGAAAACCTCCTTCAGAGAACTCTGGACCTCAGGATAGGCTGAAGGTTCACCTTTTCACAAGACAAAGGCTTAAATTCAACTCTGGGGATGTCCTTGAATGGCCCAGCCAAAGCCCAGACTTGAACCCAAACCTGAAAAAAACTGTCCACTGATGGTCTCCATCCAGCCTGACACAACTTGAGAGGATCAGCAGAGAAGAATGGCGGAAAACCTCCAAGTCCAGGTGTGTGAAGCTCGTCCTGATACTCTGTATGTTCAATTAATTATCATTATTATTCATGGTATTCATATTCAAAATCCGTGCTAACCCCTACTTTCTCTTCTGTTCTTTTTCCGGTTTTCTGGGGTGGCAACCTGCGCCACCACCACCTGATCAAAGCACCGTGATGTTCCAACAGTGATGGATTAAAGGCCAGAATTCCACCTGACCATCATCATCAAGTTCTTCCATGAGAACCCTGAATACAATGAGGACTTATCATTTATGTTAGGTAGAATGCCTAGAGGGAGCTGGTCAGGTGGTCTCGTGGCCTGGAACCCCTGCAGATTTTATTTTTTTCTCCAGCCGTCTGGAGTTTTTTTGTTTTTTCCTGTCTTCCCTGGCCATTGGACTTTACTTTTATTCTATGTTAATTAGTGTTCCCTTATTTTAATTCTTATTTATTTTGTCTTTTTTCTCTTTCTTCATCATGTAAAGCACTTTGAGCTGCATTATTTGTATGAAAATGTGCTATAGAAATAAACGTTGTTGTTGTTGTTGTCACTACAGATGCATGAAGACTGCAGGATGGAATCACTGAAGTGGAAGGGCCTTCAGCTAAGTCCTGTTTTCACTTCGTCATTCTGGGATACTGAAGAGTTTGAAGAGGGAAAAACTGAATTTAAATTACTTGAGCACAATATCTCAGGGCTGGGATTCAAGGTCTTGTTTATTGTATTTTTTGTTTAACCAAGCTCAACAACTTAATATTAATGATACATTTGCTAATTATCTGCTTTATTTTCTTTGCCTGCATTATGTTCCATGTGTTTTGTGGGACCACCAGCTAATCACTGCCAGGCACTGCCCTCTGCCCTATAAATCTGCAGGGTCTCCCACTGTTACTGGAGGTTCATTTTGAATGTACTATGGAGTGGTGAGTTCTTGTGCTCTTTGTTTTCACTGTGCTTTTTTAATTTAC
Organism: Erpetoichthys calabaricus; assembly: GCF_900747795.2. NCBI lineage: Eukaryota > Metazoa > Chordata > Cladistia > Polypteriformes > Polypteridae > Erpetoichthys > Erpetoichthys calabaricus. Next base: position 82,297,578 of record NC_041411.2, on the reverse strand, counting down.
TTTGTTTGTGTCTTTCTGTATTGAGGCTCTGGTTGCATGGGATTGCCTTATTGGTTTGGTCAAATCCTTCTGCTTTTGTTCTCCATGGAGTATCATTGTTATTGAACAGCATTTTGATATTTAACTTTTATTTTATAAAGATTCTACAAGGTCATTTTTGTGTCTAGCCAGGGTTTTTGATGGGATTTCCCCCTCTAGTAAACATTTTTGAAAATTCTTTTAAGATGTACGTGTGTTGGGACTCCTAGTTCATAACCCCTGCGACTTCATGAAATGTGAAAAAAGTGAAGGGTGTGAATATTTTCTGAAAGCACTATGACAAAATAATAATTCCCTGCAGAAAACAACTTTAAATTATAAAAAGGTGTAATCAGAAAAAAACTGGAGGATGGAAAAAGTGAGTAGAAAGAGTAGGGAGAGGAGCTTCATGAGAAGAGGTCTGTGGTGAAGGCATGGAAATGAGTGTTTTGAAAATCGCACACGAGTGTCGAGAGGACAGAAGCCGAAGAGGAAATCAGATCAGCGCTGGGAGTGAAACCATTAGGCCTGGAAGGGGAGCTGAAGCAAAATTCAATTGAGATGCTTAAACTGTCAAAGGAAGAGGGTCAGCCGAGGTTAATGAAAGCCACTAGTGTGAATTCAGCAAGCAAAGCGTTTCGCTTCTTGGTCACCCGGGGGAAAGAATGCTGCATGTTGTAGTGGTCAGGGTCTGCTTCAAGTTGCAAACAGTAGGGGGCACAGAAGGGGGTAAACAAAGCAAAACATGTTATTATATTTGAAAGGATTAGTCGTCAGTAGAAATAGCAGGCCCTCGGAGGAAAAGTACGCTTCAAAGATCAGACCTGCATGAATCCCACCCTCGTCCTCACATGACAAATGTCTGGCTTCCCTCCAATTCAACACGACATGCCCACCCGCGCATTTTCCCTGCTGCCTAAATCCTGCGACACTGCGCACCTTGAAAACCAACAATCCATTTATTCTTTTTTATGTAAGCAGCAAAGAATCAACCAACAAAATCAGAAGAATCACACAAGCCGCCATAAAACAACTGCCAGAAGCAAAAAAAATAAATAAATAAAATTTAAAAATATCACACAACGCATTGGTGTGCTTCCTAGACGGAAATGGCAGGCCCAAGATTTAGCAAAATTCTGCTAGACCAGGAGCTGAGAGAGAAAATTAGTATGTAATGGCCCATCCAGTATTTCTCTTTAAATTATACTTTTATCCCATATCACATCAGGTGACCTTTCCAGCAATTTTCAGTCGTAGCCTTCATTTACATTATCTTAACTAGTCAGCAGCGCACTCCCATGAAGGCAATCGTCTAATGCGACATACCTATCAACTCAGACCAACTAGTCTGCGACTGGCTAAAATCAAATCAAACAGGTTTGATGTTCTCATTAGTTGGAGGGGTGGGCTGTATACGCAGGACAGCTGGCAACCAAATGGACCAATGAATGCTCATCTGGAAGTACAAAGCATAGAATGTAGTGATAAGTAATAAGGAACACGAATGACTTGAACCTCACAAACAGAAGACAAGCTTGTCTGTCTGATGTCTCATATTTTAAACACCATAAGAGAATGGAAAAAAGAATTAAAGGACACAGATTACTGCTGAACTCGCTGCAGCTGTTAACCCTTCATAATGTGACGTGACGCTCCACCAGGCAACACACTATTGGCTGTCAGAAAGAGGGCGCTCACGACTGTGCTGGAAGATAGGCACTCGGTCAAGAAATGTGACACGGGCTACGACTTTCAGTGATGTAATTTGACATGTAACAGTGACTGCAACCAGCAACTCAGACATGTCCCACAACAAGAAGTTGTGTAATGTGGCATTGGCTTTAGTGACACTGCAGGAAATTGCTCAACAAATGATTTTATGTGGCTCAAAAACTACTTGTGCAAAATATTTTGCAAATAAGTTCCATGACTAAATGGGCCTATAAAAATGTCAGTTAGATTAAACAGTTATCACTGGACATACAGTAAGTCAAACCACTTTTGAAAGGATACAAAGAGAAGTACTGGACCAAGTTGGACCAACAACAATAGGCCTGGAGCCTGTGACAAGACAAACAGGATGCAGCTTTTGAAGATGATAGGTCAATTCATTTGGAAATGATTGTTGTAGACAGGTCTCAGTGTTCAAGACGGATATCTCAGAAACCATTTATCCTAAAACGTTCTCTCTTTACAGGGAGAATGTCACCCAGGAGTTTTACACAATGGCAAAAAAAAACAAAAAAAAAAACAAACAATTATTTGATGGAAATTGTACTTTTCAGAGGTGAAAAAATAATTTAGATTTTCTAGGCACACACACACAATCCATCCATCCATTTTCCAACCCGCTGAATCCGAACACAGGGTCACGGGGGTCTGCTAGAGCCAATCCCAGCCAACACAGGGCACAAGGCAGGGAACCAATCCCAGGCAGGGTGCCAACCCACCGCAGCACACACACAATGCTAAAATGAATTATTCTCGACATTTGTAGAATCAGAATCTGAACTTAACCTAATAGTGAATTTTTTGACCCCATAACCAAACTTCCATTCCTATGAAGAGAAGGAAAAAAAAAAGAAGAAATGGGTGGGTCAAACGCCAGAGAGACAAAAATATAAATCTTCAGAGCCTAAAACATTAACCAAAATATAAAGATTCAATACAGACATGCTAAAAGTCGTAACTCCAAAAAGTGATTAGATATACAGTAACTACTGCACAAAAGATTGTTTTGAGAAAACCAAAAAAGTGGAAATCAGGATTACCACTCTGCTACACTGGCAGGGAATGATTGTGTTGTGATTATTTATTTGGTGTCATTATGACGGCTTTCCTCTTGTTTTGGGGTTGAATTCCTGCGTTTGCTTGTTTTTTTTTTATATCTAGTGTTTTAAAGTTGTTATGATGCCATTTTTGTAACTGATGAGATTTGCCCGTTGTGCGGAGTGGTTGCCACAGGTACTGTCCGGGGTCACAGACTTATACTATTATAGGTCAAGTTGTACAAATCCCTTCGTTGTCAGAGTTTGTGGATTTCAAAAGCAAAAAAAAAAATACAAGTTAGGATTAGGTTTTGGGTTTAGACGGTTGGCTTTCTGTCCTTTTACTTTTGATTTTTTCTTTGTTTAAAGGAATTCTCCCCCCAATATTTATAATTTTATATGTTTCTTATTCTGTGTAGTTTGTAGTTATGGCTGAAAAAAATATATTTCATGTTTTCTTGCAGAACAGAGATTAAAACAGTTTATGACTTAAAACAGGCCTATTGTGTGACCTGCGATGAACAGCGGCAAACATCCACAGAAAAAAGAGTAAATCTTGCATCATCTGTGTCGCATAATCCACATTATTCAGATTAATATATACGGTATATTAAGATTTCTGTTTATATGTGCAAAACGTGCAAACCACATGCTATGCTTTATTGGTAAAATATTGTTACATAAAATCAGTGCACATCATAAACAGGAAACTAAAGCCTCATGGGATTCCCTTTCTGAATTGAAGATCTGCCTCTCTGGCACAGGGCAAAACACCAAATATCCAAGATCTCTACAGAACTCAGATACCACAAAAAGGGGACACATCACCTCGACGGATACAATGCTCAAAAAAGAAGCCACCCAACCATCATGCCACTGTTAACAAATGAACAAGAACTGGACAGTGAGGCCTGCATCCAGTGTGTCATCATGACAGGCAAAAATCAAAAAGGGTGCATTTGGTGAGAATAAATCCTACACATTCATGGCTTTAGAGGGTGAAGGGAAGGCCCTGGAAGCAGAAAATCTGAAGCATCTGACTCACCATGGTGGACCACCCCTTTGAGCCCATGGATGATCTGCTCCACTGCTGGATTGTTCCTGTACCCCGCCTGCAGACAAACAAAAAAACAATGTCAGGACACACTGGCAGTAATACGGGCAGCTCAAATATCCGCACTAACTGTTCAAAGTCAGCCATAAAACCCCTTTGCTTCTCACAAGATTAACGACAGGCGTAAATTTCATTCAGTGTTTCAGGGTCAAATTTTTATGAGCTGCTATTGACACTCTGAATTCGAGAGAGATGTTGATTTGCATGTTCTCCAGAGATTAGCAGTAGTGTTATGTTAGAGTCAGGGTGTGCCTCGTTTATTTTAAATAATTATTATTCATATGTTTATTGTAATTATGTATTGCTATACGATTGTTCTGTTTATGCTTTATTTAGTAGCTATGTATTGTTCTCCTATTTTTTCTTCTGTTCCTTGTGTTTTGTGGGCGGACCTCCAAGAGGCAGGGCCAGCCTGATGTCACAGCTGAAGGACCACCCTCAGTCTACATATGGTGGTGCTGGAGAGCAGATCCTTCAGCGTGTGATGTTAGAGATGGAACTAACAAAAATGTAAAGAAGAAGATGAGACATAGTGAGAAATGAGAAAAAGTAAGAATTTGGCAGGATCTCCTGTATGGATGCCCTTGAAGATGCCCCTGCAGTCTCCTGCTCAAGTCTAAACAGCTTTAATTCTTCAACTTTAAGAGTATGACACGTCCTTAAGTCCTGGGATGCAGCTGTGGCCAAGGCTACAAACATTCAGAATGTTCCCAAATATCTAATGGTACTTGTATGGAGCGGGAAAACCTCTCTGGCCCAACAAAAACAAAGTTCATTGAGTAATTAAGTCAAGGCAGGAAAATATGGCAAAATTAGGCTTTCCTTATAAGGCGTACAAATCCAAATATTGAAAACGGAAGACAATACCTTAAAATCAAAATACAAGGGTCAATATCCAGAAAAATCCAAAAATTAAAATCATAAACCAAACACCCAGGAATCCCACCAAGTTAAAGCCGAATTTGTTGTAAGAACAGCAGCCTCTCCATTTATAATGCTGAGTGCAGCCTCCCAGCCGCCCACTTGGACTCCACCAACAGAAGATCAGGCAAATAAAACTGTATATAATTATCTTAATGTAATAAAAAAAGCAAAACAGTTTATTATGCATAAACGTACAGTATATATAAAATGCTGACAGAACACCACAATGATAGAATTATTATCAAAATATAAAAAATTAGCAAACGCACAGATCTCTGGTCCTCAGCTAAAGGTGGTTCATATACAGCACACTGGACATGTCCATCTTGGCCACACACGTTTGTTTCCAATAGGAAAAAATACCACGCCACAGTGAGCACCTCATCGATGTAAATTTGGAAACACTGGCATAAGGAGGTAACAGCAATATCTGAATATGGGCAGACGTCGTGAGTATTCGAGGATCTCTGTGTTTGCTGGCAGCAGACATCGCCGCCATAGGGTTTCTTTTTTCAGGCCCTCATGGTGTGTAGCACAGGTCAGTGTGTGCAGACACTTGTCAGTCTCTGTCGTGCATTCATTCTCTTTCCTGCACTAAATGCTCAGCGGATGGCACCGCCGCTCATCGTCTTCTTCATATGACTGGACTCAACAATGTGCTTCACGCTCAACAGATGTTGCTGTGGTTCTTTTTATTTCTGCCATGTCACCTCCTCAAAGACGCAAACGCTGATAACTTCATGGAGGTTGCTGGTAGTCACTTTTTTTTGAGTCATCAGCACACATCACGTCATAAACTTTTCATTAGGTCCAAAATGAAGGTTCTAGTGCCAGTAGTTCACAAGTAATCGCATGACAGAAACAGCCCTTAGCATTTTATACATATAGATATTGGAGAAAAAAAAAAATTGAAAAGTTCAATAAATAGAAAAGAAACACTTGAGCCAGGGAAAGAACCTTCGCAGAACCATCACAGACTGGAGCCTGGAGGACTAGTTTTTGAACCAGTTTTGACTACAAATGATGTGAATTAGAAAGGGTTGTGGACGGTTTGTGGAACGCTTTGCCACCTGTGTGACTGTAACAAGCCCCCAATACATCATTTATAGGAGATTCTTCAAAGGGACCAATTGACGATGTTTTGCAGCAGTTGTCCAAGAGGAAAAGCAACAAGGGCTCTTCTCCAACACAACGATATACAGGAGAACAGCATGATAATCGGCCAACTCTGTGACGATTATGGATCATGAAATAAGCAAAATTATGTCAAGAGCAAAAAAAAAAAGTAAAGTAAAACATTTCTTTTCTGTCAAAGTCATGTAAGCATACAAATTAAGCGGAAAGAGTAGAATTTTGCTAATTGCATAAAAACAGTCCGTGGTCCTTGGTCTACAGCTGGCAACTGGAAATCTCCACTAAGCATTTCAGTCACTGGCCAGCCCTAAAATAGCTCTCACATTGGAAACAATTACATGCCCTTTTCATATGCGCCTCGTCCTTCTGCACTGGCACACTAGCTAATGCATTTATTTATTTTAAAAAATGCCCTGCAGCCGCCTGCAGAAGGACATTGCAACCTGAATTTGAGTGCTAAACTGTGAATGTGATACAGAGGAAAGAAATGGAGATTGATTTTCCAGGGCAGGCGCTTCAAAGAGTGAACTACAATACAAAGTCTGTCAGCTTCGCTCTCCAGGAGCAGGCACAGGAGTCCATATGTGGGACAAGCAAGAGTTAAAAAAGGGCAAAGGGAGACGAGCGAACAAATAATCAAGACTGACTAGGAGAAAGCAGGGACGAAGGACCAAAACAGTAGGCGCTATACTTTTGATATGGCGCCTGCCACTGACTCTGAAGTCACATTATGTTAAAGTGAAAATGGCTAAACTGATGAATAAACCGATGGCACTGTTTATACATTTTCTTATGTTGCAGCCTTGTGCTAAAATTATTTATTTTTCCCCACATCATGCAGCACTCAGTACCTCAATTCACAAAATGCTAAAAAAAATATTCTTAAAATCCTGTTATTAAAAAGAAAAACCTGAAATATCCCACTGACACAAGTATTTAGGCCCTTGGCCTTGGCCCAGGGTGCATCCCATTCTGTTCATCATCATTGAGATGTTTCTACACCTTGTCTGGAGTCCACCTGTGCTCAGGTCAATTGACTACACCTGATTAGGAGCAGCACTCAGCTGTCTGTAGATCAGGGGTGGGCAGTGCCGGTCCTGGAGGGCCGCAGTGGCTGCAGGTTTTCATTCCAACCCAATTGCTTAATTAGAAACTAATTCTTGCCAGAGTCAGACTCTTATTTAATTTTACAGCTTGTTAGTCTGCAATGTCAGGTTCTTATATCGTAGATTGTTTTTTCCTATCCAAGGATATCGTCCAAATGATTTGAAGCCTAAAACAGATCACCTTCAGTGTGTCGCATTTTTCTCTTCAGTGTTTTATTAAACCAAATGGTGCAGATGTAAATGGACACAAATTCAATGGAGAACTGCCGGCTCCTTTGTCATCTGTGTCTTATTGCTAATAAGGAGCCATTAAAAACAGTGAATGAAGGCTGTCTAAGAGTGAAATAAACAATTAATGGTGGGGGCCCTTAACAAGCGAGACCACTAAAATGAAGCTTCAAAATGTCACTTGAGCACTAAGTGCTTCATCAGCAATAACTGGATTGGAACAAAAACCTGCAGCCACTGCAGCCCTTCAGGACTGGCACTGCCCACCCCTGCTCTGGATGGTCCCACAGGTGAGCTAAAACCAAGCCACGAGGTCAGAGACAAATCTGGAGAAATGCTAAAACAATCAGCATTTCATTTTTCTTGTGTCTCCTTGGAGTTCTATATACAGTAAACGTTTGACATCAAGGACTTCAAATCCAGGATTTGTTTTGTTCTGAGTTAGTTTGAAGGTTGTTAAATTATTTCTGCGTCTTTTCTGACACCATTCTGTTTTTCACAAGTGCTGTCACTTTGCGTCTTTGTTGCCATTATGTGGTGGCCTGTTGTCTAGGGTGTACAAAACAAGCATGTCAGGGGACCATGGCGGATCAGAGCAGGCGCAGATTTTTTAAGAACAGTGTGGCTCAGACTCTGTGAGTGTAGGTGTGTGGTGGGAGGAAAGCTGAATGGTCGTGCAGTGCTTAATGGAGAGAAAAACGGGTGATTGCTCGTTCACGTGCATGAGTGCAAACGGCACGGCTATCTGTCATTAATGGCTTGTTAGGGAAGCACCTATGCTCACAGGGCTATAAAAAAAAAAAAGTCTGAGTGAAACAAACGAGGAAAAGACAAAGGGAAGGAAAATCAAGGAGACAAAGAGATGGCAAGAGTGTAGCGAGGACTTTGTTGTGCCGCCCACTGTGTCTCCCTTGACATATGGGCCCACGTTTCTTCCCAAGCTGCTTGCCACTGGGTCTTCCCTAAGACCCCTACCTTTGCAGGTTTGCTGGTGATGGAAGGTACCGTGCCGAGAGTTAAGGAGTGCAGTTCTTTGACGTTTAGCATACTGATCTTGAGACAACAAACTTTGGGTTCTAGATGGGCTTTTGTGAGAGATACGACGGATCTCTGGTTTAGAATTTTTTTGGTCTCATACATTCCCATCTCCCTCCTGATTCTTTCTAGGCAGAACATAAACGAGGCTTTCGGGAGCAGTATTTCTTATTTTCTATTCTCCACAAAATCTCACAAAAACAGAATGAAGACCTGCCTGTTTCGCTCACCACTGCTGATCTGTATCTGAATGGCTAAAGAGACAAGAGTCAGGAATTCTGATGCCGGGACCAACTAGTGTGCCGGATCATGGCAGGCCACCACTGGCACTATGGTGTGCATTGTAGCAGAGCAGAGACCATGAATCCATCAGGAGAAGCCACTCTCTGCCTGCATCTGCGTTACACTGACACACGTCGATGAGCATGGATGTTCCTCCGAGCTGCCAGTGCTGATTTCAAGCCATGCTCAGCGCTGAAGGTGGCAGCTGCAACTGAGAATTAGGTTACATTGATTTAATCACCTGCCGGCATCCAAAGCAGCTCAGCCAACATCCATGTTTACTGAAGGGGAAAAAAGAAAGAAATAAACGAGGAAGAAAGCAAACACATTACACTCGCCAGTAACCATGGCTTCCATTGCTGGCACTGCCCGGCATCCTTGCTGGCCTTCACGCCTTCTGATTGGGATCAGGCAGTTAGTCTGATGAAAGCATAGCATTGGCAGGTGGCTTTTCTGATTAGCTCTGATGAAAGGAAAAAAAAGTTACTGAAACTGCGGCCATTCGATTAAAAATGAAGTAAATACTTGGACTGGACAAGGACACAAAGTAAAGGAGAAAAGTGGAAGGAATGGGGGCGAGCCACTTCCTCAGTGCAGAGCATTAAAACTGGTCATCTCTCTGTCTGTCTGTCCACCAAGAATATCACCTAAGCATCTCCGTAATTAGCCAAGGTGCAAATGTCCTGCACTTTATGATCGCAAGGCTATTATGCCCTGGCACTAATTGTTTCATTAACTGCCTCGTCAGCGCCAGCTGCGGATGGCCACCTTAATTATGCAGCCGCTTTTCTTTCTTGATTAGTCTGCAGCACTTCGGCTTGCGAGCCTCACCAGGCACACCAGAAGCCAAAGCGGTGACAACACCTTATTGAAAAACCTGGTTTGCAAATCAAATCGACAGTCGCCGATGCCCTCTTTGATATAATGGGAACCTACTGTACGTTACTGGTACATGAGGATGGGGTTAGGTCAGTCAACAAGTGGTGAATGAGCCAGTGAGGAAAGTGCAAAGTCACCAGACAAGGAGCAAGGACAGCCAACGATCATTTTGAAGCAAGTGGAGGCATCTGGGAGCTTTAGCAGCTGGGAGTGTCACCGGACTGGTTACACCATCTGGTTCTCTGTGTGGCCACCATTCAATAAAGGATTCTGGTCTGGGTTAATCCAATTCAGGGGCTGCCAATATAATATAATATAATATAATATAATATAATATAATATAATATAATATAATATAATATAATATAATATAATATAATATAATATAATATAATAAGGTTGGTCTGTCTGTCATGTGATTACTCACGAACTACTGGGACTAGAACCTTGATCTTAGTTTAATCAAAAGCTTATGACCAGATACATTGTGGAAATTTAACAAATTTGAAGCAGCAGGAAACTTGGCAAAGTGACACATTGGTCACATGTTTCTTAAGGCAAATTATGTAATGAAGACAGAAAAAGAATAAGCAGAAAAGATCCCGACACACACAGCAATCTGGAAATTTAAAAAAAATTAGGTTGCAACAAACTGGTGGTCAAAACAGTTTATTATAATAGAAGCACAGTCCCACAAGTCCATCTATTGATAATCCATCAGGACATGGTACATGTGGGTTCAGAATTCATAATCCAAAGTATGTTTTGTGTTTTTTGATCATCAAATGTGTCAAAGAACTCTGTAATAAAAAGGAAGGAAAAAGAACAGTAGCAACATCTGCTAAGCATCAGGCACATTGTGGAAGATGCTTAAGAGAGAGCAATTGAGCAGCAGGCAGACATGAAGGATCCTGGGCAATATAATATCCTCTTTAATAAAATCCCTGTGTGCGTCCAGGTGTCCGTGTGTGTCTTCTGGTGAAGTGCGCATGCGCGGGGCACGGTGCGATGCGCGATATTACTGTCAGAGAAAGTTAGAGGCGTTTTACGGAAATACAAACCAGTATTACTGCGAGAGGAAATTAAAGGTACACAATACAGTGACGCATATTACAGACACATACAAGCCAGTATTACTGAGAGAGGAGATTAAAGGCATATTACCGACACGCACGCCTGTATTACCACCAGAGAAAATTAAAGGTATATTACGGACGTACAAGCCAGCGGACGTACAAGACAGTATTACTGTCACAGAATATTAAAGACACACAATACACGGTGGCAGCCCACGAAGAACGGTCAGCTCAGCAAGTAAACATCAACAAAAGAAAGGCTGAAAGACAAAGAAAAATACGACCAACAAAAAGAATGAGGTCAAAGTCCCTTGCCATTTAATACAGACTGTTCCTACTAATGTTTATGCACTACTGTTCTAGCGCCCGTTATTGTAACGGGCTAAATGACTAGTAATATAATATAATGCCAAGATCTGTGTGTCTAGTCCCTCTGAGCAAGCTGATTGGTCAGTTTGGCTTTGGTGATTGGTCAGTTTGGCTTTGGTGATGCGACGAAAAAGGGAAGTACAAGTGTGAGATGCATGATGAGGAGTACAGGTGCACGTTGAGACAGTCGCCTTCAAAGATATCAAGTATAAAACTGGACAGGAGGTGAGAAAGCTGCCTCAAAAATAATGACAGAGTCTGAGAAGCAGGCTTTACTGGAAGATGCTTGAGAGACGGAGCACTGCTTAAGAGACATTCACACACGCACAAACAGAAAAAAGGAGCTGAGCGTATATGCAGGACAAAAGATAGATTAAAAAATATTTGCTATTACCTGCGGCTAGTAATATGTGCAATGATAAAACTCCTGATGTTCATGTCTGGGTGTAATGCTGTCCAATGTCCACAAGAGGGCAGCAATGTCTGATGAACAGAGGCAACAAGACACACAAAGAAAGAGGGATGGAAGGGCTAGCATACCAGGAGAACAGAGTGACCAAACTTACTTTTTTACTTTTGTGTCCATTTTAATAAATGGGGGTTTCACTATAATAATATAATATAACACAAAATAATATAATCAATATCATGGGTTCAGATCCCTCACACAGTCATCGTTGGTGTGAATGTCACTAATAAAACTTAATACCGGGCTTCACGGTGCCCCACAGAGTTATCATGCATGAATGTAGGGGTCAAGGTGACATCACATCTGCTAACCCTCACCGTTGCCCCAACCATTCTTCCTTGAAAGGGCTTAGCACAGCCCAATAATTTGAACATGTCACTCCACACTGGCCTCGAAACCTCCGACTCCCCTACACATGGATATTTACCCAACTTGCCATGTTTGTCAGCTAAGCCTTCAACAGCTGCAGTGTAATAGACGGGTTTGCCTTGCAGAATGCTACAAACACTGTTAATGATGAATGAAAAAGTAAACGCTACGTTAGCCATTTATTTCTTGGTATGCTTTATGCTAATTAAGTCTAATTAAATTTTAACCAAGCTGCATATTACTGTAACTTACACGAAGAGAAATATTCTTTATTTAGACAATATAGCCATTCCTCGTCAGCGTCAATTGGAGGCCTAATGAGATTTTTTCTTTTAATTTATACAATATCAATTTCACACAAACCTGTTAGGACCACTTTAAGGAGCATCGGAGGGTTCCCACTTCTTTAAATCACAGTCTGTCATTTTAAGGGGGTGATCCCCATCGGGTTCATAAGCCTTGCTTGGGGTCCAGCAATGATTACAAAAATGATTACTGAGTAGTTGGCAGAAGGTTTTAGTATACAAAACTGTCTATATAAACGATGTCTTCATGAAGCCTTCAGACCCCTTCATTTTCCTCACATATCGTTATGTTGCAGGCTAAAATTGTTTAAATTCTTATTTTTTTACTCATCAAGCTACACTCAATATTCTAAAATGACAAAGTGAATACAGGAGATCTTAAAATGTATTAAAAACATAGAAGCAGAAAGGAGTTGGACAGTGATATACATAACAAGCTGAGTAAGTTATGATACCAAGGTATGTGGACTGGCAGATAATTGAGAATTTGTTGAGTTATCACAGAGGGACTTGGACAGATGTGTGGCAGATGAAGTTTAATGTCAGTACATGTAAAGAATTACACATAGGAAGTAGAAATGTGACGATTGAATACACAATGGGAGGTCTGAAAATCAAAAGTCCACCTCATAAGAAAGACCAGGGAGTCGTAGTGGACTTGTCACTGTCAACTGCCAGACTGTGTTCAGAAGCCATTAAGAAGGCTCACAGACAGTCAAGTTATATAGCGCCTTGATGTGTGGAGTACAAGTCACAGGAGGGTCTGCTCAAGCTTTATAACACACTGGTGAGGACTCATCTGGAGTACGGTGGGCAGTTTTGGTCTCCCGGCTGCAAAAAGGACACAACAGCACTAGAAACAGTCCAGAGAAGAGCAACAAGGCTGAAGCTTTCTGTCATTATGGGTTATTGAGTGTAGATTGATGGTCACAAATGGTAACTTTATCACTTTCAAATTAAATCTACAGCTCAACAAAGTGTGCAGAAAGTGAAGGTGTCTGAATAATTTCTGAATCCACTCTAATTGAAAAACTGATGAAAGGTGCTCTGTAACAGACAGACAGACAGACAGAACTTTATTTTTATATGGAAATTAAATCTATAACACAATAAAGTGTGCAGAAAGTGAAGGGCTCCAAACACCTTATGATCCACTGTTTAGGACAGGAGTTTTGTGCGGTAAACCTTTCATGGTATACGCTATTTCAGTGTGTAACACAAATGTCTGCCCCCTGATTCACACCAATGCTCTCTTCTGGTTTACTTTGTAATAATACTCAAAGTGAAATATATGAAATGTATTTTTTTTTCATAGTATACAGCTCGGATTTATCACTTACTCATCCAATGGGGTTGCAGAATGTAAATGGTGTCGAGTATTTTCTGAATCCACTGTATATCATTTCAGGGTCGGAGTCTATCACGCCAGCAGTAGTTAGGAAGAAGATACCAACCATGAAGAGGAGGCCAGTCCCCACACTCATTAAAAAAGGGTCAGCTGAGAGCCTCCCATTGCCGTGAACTGCATGTATTTTTATTAAGGGATGGAACCAAAGACAACCCCGGTAAGTCCATGCAAACACTGTTAGACTATGGCAGTGCGACACCATGGCTAAGGAAATGACCACAAGATTGCTGGTTTAATTTGCGCATCAATTCCTGGTGCGACCCTGAGCAGGTCACTTAAAGGCTGTGTTACTGTGCTGCCCTAATAATATTCCAGTTAAGATATACTTTATTATTTACAGTCAATTTCTTTCTACACATTTAAAGAAATCCGTGACTCAAACCCTTTAGCTTGTCGGCACTTCTCGCCCAAACACTCAGAGATGCTGCTGTTATTATCCCAAGTGTTTATTTAGCAGACCAACTCACAAAAAAAAAAAAAAATCAATATATGATAAATCCGAGTGTGTAGGAATAAAGTCGAGTGGTAACAAGCAATGGAGGTGAGAATTTAAGGTTGAGCCATAAGGTGAGTGCCCATGACACAAACCCTTATCTAGTAAGGTGTGCCATTTAACTGAGAGCTTCACAGCAATAAACAAGGAAACAACAAATGGAAAGGGAATAATCATCTTTAATGGAAAAAGAAAAATACACGGAGATGTGTCTGAAAACAGCAGTGGGGGGCCCGGCGCACACAATGCCGGCAAACACTCAGCATTCCGCCTGTCAGGTCTTTAATATTAAGGTTCTATTGGGAAGTCTCTAACGGGCCTAATGATATGCTAAGCGAGTTCTCCACTTCTGCACAAATTTCAGAATAATGGTCTTATTAATGCCAACTGAACACAACTGGAAGGAAAGTAATTCCACCGTGCAGTATAAAGATTTGCAGCTATTAGCATAGTGAATTATTACCCCTTTTACAGACGCTCACGGCACACATGGCAGCCATAAGTTACCGCTATGTAAATATAACTTTAGTAAAAGGAAATGAAGCAACTGACAAGTGTGTCGTCGATTACTCCCTCGACAAAACATCAGTCACACAGACAGGCGGACAGGGGCTTCACTCGTTAAGTTGCTGCTGGCCACACTGCACAGGCCGACTGCAGGCTTTGCACACTTTTTAGCAATCCATCCATCCAACCAATCCATTTAATGCAATTTAGGGCATTATCCTACAATGTGGCACCAGGTCATCGCAGGAGGCACTCTGTCATTCATCTACCCATGTCAGAATTTTCCTTTGCTGACAATAACCTCGCATGATCTAACGTTTTTGTAACAGAAATCCTCAACTTTATAATAATAATAATTCTTTACATTTATATAGCACTTCCTCACAACTCAAAGCGCTCTCCACACAGGGAGGACCCGGGAAGCGAACCCACAATCTCCTCACTGCAAAGCAGCAGCACTACCACCGTGCCACCTGTGAACTTTGGTCAAGAATCCCTGCTGCCTAGTGTTTGGAGACAACCACGAGTGGCGTTGGCTTAAAAGTGGGCAAGAACAATTAGAGAGCTCTCTGAGTGTCACTTTTCTAAACCAATCCAATGCATCACGAAGGCAGAGCTCAAAGCAGGGGCGGGGATTCTGAACTGCAGAGAGCAGATGCTGTAGCTGCATTTGTCCAAAGTTCCCAAATGTTCTGCAGCTTCAGCTTACTTCATAGAACAATTTGGGCAAAAGTGTGACATGTATTCAAGTAATTCATAGTCCAAGTGTCTTTGTTTTAAACATTTTAGCAAAATTCAAAGCAAAACAGTTCACAAAAAAAACATGGAGAAAAAAAAATTGACATTGCAATAAAGGAAAAGTTCTTGATTAAAGAAAGTTCTGTTTAAGTCTCCCTGAACTCGTTTCACTTCTCTCTATACTTTCAAATGTTCACATCCTTATAAAACATTTGTATGGTGATGTTCTACTTGTAAGCTAATCCAACAGTCCATGCTTCTAGCTGGCTTAATTAGCACTCTGATTTTACAGGAATTGCTACAAAAGTTCATTTACATGCTGCTTTACAGAGTAAAAGATTATACCGAAATTTAAGTAACTACAGTAAGTGACATGAATATTATATTCAAATTAAGAAGACACTTATGTGAATTTAACACTAACTTTCTAAGATTGGCTTTAACAGAGCTGAAGTCTTTATCCTGGTCTGACAGAGAGCAGGCTTCTTATTACGATAAACTCTCTACAGCCGAGACATCTCCTGAGAAGCCCCCATTAAACATTTAAATGTGTGATGTATCACTGGAGAGCACATGGCATGTGTTAGAAACAAACGTAACCCGTTGTAAGGGAAGACTCTTCTGTAAAATCAGATTATTCATCGGCATTCAAAGACATCAATGGACTAGCAGTAAAAGAGAACAATACGTTATTGGCTGTTCTTCACACAGCAAAGAATTTACAGTAAATAACTGGAGACAATGTTGCCAATAAGATCCTGTGAAATTGATGGTAATTACTATTAAAAAAAACCAGTTACAGTATATGGCTGAATTTGAGTGCCCAGCATCTTCTTGTCCTTGTGGGTGTGTGTGTGTGTATATATATATATATATATATATACACACATATATACACACTAAAAAATTTCAGTAAATTTAACGGTAAAAATACTGTAAATGGTGAAAGTAAAAGACCTTTTCTGAAAAAAAAGGAAACTTACCTTAAGTTCTACTGAAAATTACCTGTATATCTTAAACAATACATTTCATTATTTTTTACAGCCAAGTTCTGTAAAATCGATATTTTTCTACCTTCAAAATATGCTAAATACCATTTACCTGATGCATTATAATGTTAATTTTACAGTGTAAAACTGTTAAATAGCGAAGGTAAACAACCGTAAAATGTAAAACGGTAAAGCGCTGTTTCAGTAAAACCGAAGTTACAATATTTGCATAAGGACACGCCCCCTTTTACAATATTGTTCCTTGTGAACCGCATACCTTTGAATAGTAGGGAAAAAAAACTTAAACATAGTTAGCAGATGTATTTTTCCCTGCGTGCTGAAGGTTTTTTGAGGTTATGGAAGCTGATTTATGGTGGGTTGTATTCGATAAGCTGGCACACCTGTAGGACACCATACACCACAAAAGCAAACTTTTCTTCCCCACCAGACAATGTGCCCTAGTTTCCTTAAACATTGTTTTCAATGTGTATACTTAAATGGTACCTGTTTGCTATTGGTTGTTGTTACTTTACTGATGCAAGCTGTGTACTGGGGTTTGACCCTGACAGTACTTTCTAATGATGTATTGATTGGCATATTTATTACACTACATGAATTTCTGGGTATGGTTAAACATTCCCTTCTGTTGGAATGTTTGGCAAAGAAAAAAAACAGTTTTAATACAAAGTTATATCGTAGACCTAAAAATATCATCACCTTATTTATTACAGTAAAATTTTGGCAACTCAGCTGCCAGTACTTTACCGTAAATGTAAAAAAATTTTTTAAAGTGTACCGTAGACCTAAAAATATTGTCACCTTTTTTATGGTAAAATACTGGCAACCCAGCTGCCAGTATTTTACCGTAAATTTAACATTATTTTTTTTAGTGTATATATATTTTTTTTTCACAGTAACATTGCATTGTACTTGTAATTCAGTTCATAGGCAGTTTTATGGAATCTCCCTGATTTAGTGTCCCGGCAACTCGAGGTTGTAAATATCTAAAATTGAAAATGTTGTAAAATATTTTTAAAATTGGAATATTTAGAAACATAACAAATGTATAAGAGCAAGGCTCCCATGGGAGAAGAGGAGAACAGAGTGTGCTTTAGTTGCGGACCATTAAATGAAAGAAACTGATGAAATGTCTTCATAAATAAAAAGATTGTGTTTGCACCGAAATTATGTTGGCAAAGTTGTGCTGAGGGTTTGTGGGTTGTGTGATGCCCCCTACAGGCCATAACTATTTCTTGGCCGTGTTACACAAATGAAACTAACTAACTTAACATTGTTGCTTTGTTATTTCCTTAATCTTGTCATAGAGAACCCTGCTCTTCCCATGGCGGGCCTCCCTCAAGCTTGTTGTGCTCAAGAACATCAAACAGATGGAGTTATTTGAAAAGGTGATCCTGACTTATTTATTTAAAACACTAATTTTTCAGATATCGCCCACCCTTCTCCAAATCTGTGAATTGACACCGATGATCAAGGTTAGTACGGGACTTTTTTATTCTTTTAAACTTCGACATCATAATGCACTTAGCTTTACTTATTCTTCCACATGTTCTCTTATCTGAATGTGTGGGGCCACTGGAGTAAACCATTCGGGTTCTCTCTTTCCATGACTTTTGCTCATCATCATTGTCTTCAGGTTTGGCTTTTTAAGCCATTTCACCCAGGGACTGAGTTGATTTCTATTCTGGATTTGTGGCAATAGAAAAAACCTCAAATTTACCCATTGAAAAATAAAATGTACAGCACAGTAAAGGGAGTGTGGCGTAGTGGTTAAGGCCTTGGACGTTTGTGGGTTCAAATCCTGCTAATAACACAGTGTGACCATGAGCCAGTCTGTTCACCTGCTTCAATTGGGAAAAAAACAAAACAAAAAAAGGTAACCAATAGTATCTCAAATGTATAACGCATTAGGCAAATAACTGCAAGCAGTACAGAAGGTGATGGATTCTGAATAATTTCTGCATCCACTGTGAGGGTTACTGGGGCATTAGGTTCAAGCCCTGGATGGGATGCCACCCACTCGTACATTTTCGGAACACTGCAGTCTCAGTGGTAGGAATCCACTCCGAATGGGACACGAGTTTAGCACTGGACACACTCTTGAACAAACACACACTCACTCATTCGGGGCTTCTGTGGTAATTCCCACCCTTGGATTTCCAGATCAACTAAGATGTTCTCCTCCTCCCCACCACCAGTTGGCTGGAGGCTGCTAATGGTTTCCACCAAGTCATATCAGACACAAGAAATCAAAAAAGGCACAGCAGTAGAACAACTCCAACTGGAGTCGAGATCCAGGATTAGGTCAGAGCCCGATTACACAAACGAGTAAAGAAAAGTAATTGGGTCTCCAAAGGCGATCGATATTACAAAATTAACTTTTAATCCTGCCAATTCCACAAGCTGCAGCTGGTAATAGTTTGATCCTCTGTCCTTTACACTTAATGGAGTTAAAATATTCTGTCCAGCCGATCCTCCAGACAAGGACTTCCTCCCCACCCCAGCCTGGCACTCTTAGAGCAGCGTGGGAGAGGGGGGCAGCCAAAATTACAAGGGTGGAATTCACTTGTTAGTAAAAGCAGAGCTACATTGCCAATTAAAAAGTATAAGATTTTTGACACCAATGGATCTGAGTTCACTTTGACATTAAAATGTCTTTCTGTGGATTGGTGTCAAAAAATCCAAATTAAATTCACTGTGAATTAATGTTGGTTGCCAAGGATAATAAGGAAATGGTAAAACTTCCAGGGGTGTGAATACTTTTAATAGGTACTGTAGCTCTACTTTTACTAACAGGTGAATTCCACCCTTGTAATTCTGGCTGTCCCTCTCCCATGATGCTCTAAGAGCACCCCTGGGTGGGAGCCCTAGTGGGTCTTTTTCTTTTAATCAGTGTTAAAATAAGCCCAATTAAATCCACTCGCTGAGACTGAATGCTGTATAACAAGAAAGGGACACTACATGGGGGAAACATGCAAACTCCAGAGACTGTTACCAGACCAATACTTGAACCCAGAACAGCATGGAGCTGTGAGATGCCACCGTACCACCATGACAGGTCACACATGACTTCCAGATCTTCTTCATATTTGATTTGATGACTCATGTGACGCCGCGAGTGGCAGCCTTTCCAGCAGCTGCGTGTACGACTTTACCTTTCTACCTTTTTATCTATGTAACTGTGAATTTCCCCTTGGGATTAACAACGTATCTATCTATCTATCTATCTATCTATCTATCTATCTATCTATCTATCTATCTATCTATCTATCTATCTATCTTTTCCTCAAGGGCTGCTGAACTGGATGGTGAGAACTGTGGAAGGCATGTGAGCTCTTGGCTATGTCACACCTACATTGTTCCAATTTTGATGGTCACGACTCCAAGTGTCATAACAGTGTCCCAATGCCTGCCAGTGGGCACAATTTATTTTTGGTCCGGCTAGTTCTTGGAGTAAAATGTTTACCCACAGCTAAAATACCACATCCTAAACAGTCACCCTTACCTGAAAGAAAACCGCCATGGCACCGATGATCCTCTTGTCCAAAAGTGCAGACCTGATGCTGTCAAAGTCATCTGAGTTATAAAAGTAAATCTGCATCTGTCAAAAGAAAAGAAGTGGAACACAGGTTAGAGCAAAGGGTCTACATACTTCTGGGAATGAGAGATTTCATGTTTTCATTTTCAATAAATTTGTCAACCTTTCTGAAAATCACTCTGTCATTATGGCTTATTGAGTAGGGAAGGTTATGCATGGCAAAAGTGAATGCAATCCAGCACATTAAGCAGATTGAAACGTAACGCATATGCATGTGGTGCATTATGTTTTATGTTATTATGTTCTGACACAGTCTCATTGTGTCATAATTAAAAACATGTCAATCAAATGATTGACTACTCTTCACTATGCCATGCAATTCTTGTGTCAGTTTACAAAAGGGCATAGCATTTTCATTCCTGTCCATAAATCTCATCTCTTAACTAACAGCAAAACAAATATATGGCATTCCAATTACAGGCTGCTCCGAGTGTATTGCATTTCGATTGAAGACAAAACTGAATGTAAGCAAATGACCAATCAGCCTCAAGAGGCGGAGCAAGTTGGGGTACGAGGTGGTCCACTTCTAAACATTTGTGTGTTCTGGCGACAGGCATAAAAGGATGTTTTAGGTCTGGCTGAAAATGTTTACTCTTATGTTGTCTAAGGTTGCTTTCTTTTCATTCCTGTTAAAATAAGCCTTGCATTTATATTTTCGAGGTGTGGGTTGTTAGCGGTTTTAACTAAATACTTAATACACTGAAACATTTGTTAGTGCCACATGCATGTGCATGGGAGGCAGCTTATGTACTCTGGTGACTGGCGCTGTGGTGTAATGAATTCTCTCTTCCTTCCCCTGCCAAACAGAAGGCTGGCAGCCTCTCTACCGCTGACGTCACTTCCGCTGTCTGCCCTCTGGAACCCCCACCATATTAACCTAGGAACCAGCCATCCTGTTCTCAGTTCGGTTCTAGAATTATTGTATGCTGTATTTTTGTGCATTCTTTCAAATTATATGGTTCCTCAACTCTTTTACTTTGTTGTGTCTCCTTTTCACAGTAGGTTTTCATTCATAGCCTCTGTGAAAATCAGATCTTATATTCTTTTTCCCTTCTTTTGTCATGGAAGATTATGAAATCATCACATACATCGCTGTTCAATGAGACAGCAGATCCCCTGCCTTATTAACTGCCTGGTTGAAGACACTGGTGATTGGAACGCCGTGCACCCCCACTGTTGAAGTCCCTTACCCCCCCAATTAGGGACTGATTGGTCATTTGATTACCTTTAGTTTTTTGTATGATTAACTCATGGTCTTAAATTGAAATGCAATACACTTGACCTGCCGCTAAGCGGAATGCAATACGATCGCTTTAGTTTTAGCTATGACACGCGATTTATAGACATGAATGAAAAGGCAATGTGCCTTCGTATTGCAATTTAAACCGACACAAAAATTGTGTGCTATATTGAAAAACAATCAATCATTTGGTTGATGTGTTTTTAATTATGACACAATAAAACTGTGCCAAAATGAAATGCACCACATTGCTTATGCATTACAATTCAATTTAGATAACACAGTGGATTGCATTTAATTTTGGCAGGATTGATCTCCCATAATTGAGTGTAGACTGATGGGTAAAAATGACAAATTTATCCGTTTAAAAAGGAATCTACAACACAAAGTGCACAGAAAGCAAGGACATCTGAATACTTTCTGAATCCACAGGATATTTAGGTGATGAGCTTGTTGGGATGAAAGGCCTGTTCTCAACAAAACTGCTCTAAAGTTGTAAACTAGCACAGCAAAACACTCCTTTTAATGGTACAATGGTAAGTCTGTCTGTTTCGATTGTGTCACGCATTTATGGACCTCCGTTTACCGCATATGTCTTACATCCCGACTTCTTTATGCATTTCGTTGCCTTTCTTTGTCTGACATTGAACTCTGCAGCCCTGACTGACACCTTTCCTTTGTTCATTGGATATTGTCGCCCTCTTGTGGACGTCAAACGACATTATGTCCTGGTATGGACGCTGTATCTTATCATTTTATATATATAGAGAGAGAGAGATAATTAAGCTGTGATAGCTTTAAGATGAGCAGTGAGTTGACCCCTAAAGTCCAAGTTGCTAAACCAGACCTGACTCTTTGTGTGACCCTGAGTGAGTTCCCGCGGCTGGCAGTGCCCCCATTTTAGACACAGCTGTACTTCCCTTGTGAGTTAAGCAATTCTGTGAAAATGATGGCTGCTTAAATGCATGTAATGTACTGGGTGATGTGCCACCCACGAATGCCCCACTGTGAGATCAAGGGGAGACTCTAAATGGCAGAGCCCCGGGCCCCACCTGACCCCGGCCCTTCTTCATTCCGCGTCTGAACACAGCCGTCGATCCTACCATGAGCAGCCGCATCACTCTCCTTAACCAAGAAGGCAAACTATTTGCTTTAGATTAGCTGGCATTTGTCGACTATATAAACTGGAGCTTGTCAGGAGAAGGCAGAGCAGACGCTTCTTATTGACTTTCCCGTGACAAAATGAACACTTCTTAAAATGCAAGGTCATCCCCGGGTTCTTTGAAAAGCCTTGACAAATATGCAGAGACTTACAAGAGCAAGCAGATTTCTATCAGATCCTTCTCTTTGTTTGCTTTAATCCCACAGCTTGAAGTGGGTCAGGCAGGGGCCAGTGCCGTGCTGCCTTGTCAGAAAGCGGGACCTGGTAATATGCACTGCTCAGGAGTGGCTGAAAGGGGGCGATATTGGGGGTTAGGGGGCAAGGAGAGTCCAGTATAAAGGCACATACATTTGCTTAGCCAAAGCAACTTACAAAAGAGGTCAACATAATGGAGGGAGACTGTCTGGAAGACTGTTAAGGAATAAGTGTGAGAGGACATGGGGACAAAATGGATCACTGCAAGTGAAGACATCAGAACAAAACACAATTCCATAGTTACAAGAACCCGATCTCATGGGGTTATGGTGGCAGCAGGCCAAGCAGGTCAGCCCAGACTTCCCTGTCCCCCAGCTACAGTTCTTGCTGAGGAATTCCTAGCCGTTCCTAAGTCAGCTTAAAGATACAAGTCCTACAGTGTGTCCTGAGTCTGCTACAGGGTCTCCACACAGTTTGACATGCCTGGAGCAGCTCTAGTGGGAGCTTCAGAGGAGCTCCAACTCCACTAACATATCAAGCAGTGTCAGCCCAGCCAACCTGTGAAGAATCATCAGTTTTAGGATCTACTCGTGATCTCACACAGCTCATGAGCAAAGGTCAGGACAGGGATGCAGACTGACCACTAAGCCAGTGGACCGCTGCACTACCCGTAGAACAGGTCGCTGTGGCTCCAGTCCACTTGTCAATCTCACATTCCCATTCTCCATCACTTGTGAACAAGATCCTGAGATGCCTGAACTCCTACACTAAGGGCAATTGTTCCTCACTCACCTGGAGAGAGCAATCCCCTCTTTTCCGAGAGAGAACCATGACCTGCAGACTTGGAGGTGCTGATCCTCATCCTGGAAGGAAATTACTTGAGTGTCTGCTAAAGGTCACAGGCAGATGAGCCAAAGAGGACATCATCATCTGCATAAAGCAACAATGCTAGCACCCCTAGCCTCCAGCACCCTGGCATATGCCTCACCTAGGAGGCTGAGAATTGTGAACCATCTGTAGTAGGAACACACACACTACTGGTCACCCTTCTTAAATATGGGGACCACCACACCAGTGTGCCATTCCAAGGGTGCTTTACCTGCCTTCTACATAAAACAGAATGGACGTGGTAACCACGCTATCCCAGAAATGTTCAGTTGACATTTTCCAATAGACATTGTTGAGACAGCGTGGTTACAAGAACCTATCAAATCCACCATCAGTCAGACAGAAATCCACAGTTTTTAAATGCTTATTAAACACAATTCAGAAGGAGGTGGGCATGGGCTTGGAGCTATGCACAAAGAGAGTCCAAATTGAGAACTGATGCCATGTAGAGGTGCCATCACCAGATGCCATTCATAAGCACACCTGAGTGGGTGAGAAAGAGCAGAGGACCTCACAAAATAATACAACTGAATTCAAAATATGCCAGTATTTTTAATGGCTGAGTTGGCAGGGTGCCGGTTTAGCTAATTTGATATCCGGGGACCAAGCCAAGGGGAGGGCGGATGGCAGGTGTGTTGTTTAAGTTCTGTATTTAGAATATTGCCATCTACGGGTCTGATGTGGTACTGCAGTTCGATGAAATGTGTTACTGATCCTTTGACTTAATAATAAATAATAACACATTTTATTTATTCGTAGGCGCCTTTCTAAACACTCAAGGACAGCGAACAATAGATAAAACACACATTATAAATAAAACTAAAATACAAAACTTGTCACCATTGAATGATGCAATCAATAGTAACTGGTAGGAAGAAGCCTGGCTGTGTTTATTCACTCAGCCCTCCTCCATCTGTTTTCTGTTCGAGGCACTCAAAGCATCGCCGTTTTGTTCTTCTGTCCTTATTATACACAGTGTATAATTTGACAGGTAGCCTAAATTCATTCACTTTTACCAGATTGCTGATTCCCAGTATTCACAGCTGCTGCTGCTGATGACATTCACAAGCGCTTCAAGCACTCCAGGGATGAATACACATTATGGGAAGAGTCCTCTTCATTTCAGAGAGGGTCTAAAATTATGAGAACATCTAAAAAAAAATGGCCTCCACAATTAAGAGCTTTAGAAATGCACGAGGCAGAGTAGACATTTTGTGCTGTTTTCTTTCCCACATAATATAAGGTGGTCATGTCAGTCTGATGTAATGAAACAGTTCAATGGATACTGTATAGTGCCTTTCACAGTGAGGTCTCTCACAGAATGCATCAAGACGTTCAAAAACAGAGTCAAAGCTGGCCTGGCTCTGTAAACTAGCCTTGTGATGGTGTGCACCGTGAAAGGCGCTATAAGAAATGTATTTAGAGCACCAGAACTATTCTGACAATCATAGGCCATTTAGCCCAACAAGGTTGATCATCAAAATGAAATGCTCGTTTGTGCCCGAGTGAGTTTTGTTTTTGGATACGAGAGCGTTTTCCAGTTTATTTAACAATATTTGAGTAAAAATATGCGTGTTTTAAAGGTCGTGGACATACGACTGGATGACTTAACATTTGGATTATGTGACACAAGTGAGATTTTCTTCATGGAAATTTTTGGTATTATTTGCTGTTCTGACGGCTTGGTCAGAAACTTTGTTGTATTCATATGAGCTTAAAATTACTTCTCGATAATCAACTCTACAAACCACATATAAAAAAATGTAATCATTGGGTGGTGTGTTCCAGGCTACAGCCTTGGAGTAGCATCCTACTGCCTCGCATGACAACGAAGACTAATACATGGTCTCTGTTGACTTCTTCTAAGATGGAATCTCCAATGCCTGGGTGGTTCCTGTGGTCTGGACCAAACCCTGTGGTCCCAACCAGTTATCAGACAGGAGGAAAAAAATATAAACCTCGAAGAGGATCTCTGCATCCTGCCGCACTTCCCAATGGGTTCTCTCTTGTATCCTTGTACCTTTCATTATAAAGCGCCTCATCTCCAGCATAGGCAGAACACTCACAGTTGAAAGGAGCTTACAAAATGTAGGTCACAAAATGCCTTTCACAATGAACATTTTTACAAGTTGCTGCGCAAAGCGAGAAAGAATACCAGAATTTTAGTGAACGGTCAGCATGGCTTCAGACGAGGGAGGTTGTGTTTCAGTAACATGATGGAATTCCATGTGAAAGCAACAAAAGGATATTTCAAGTGAGGTGTATATGATTTTATTAACCTTGACTTTCAGAAAACTTTTGATGGGGTCCCAAATGACACATTGGGCATCAAACTAAAAGAAGTGACATTTCAAGGTGTGGTGTGTAGATGGGTGCAGAATTGGCTCAGACACAAGAAGCAAAGGGTGACTGTGCGAGGAACCTCATCAGAATTGGCTGATATTAAGTGTGGTGTCCAGCAGGGGTCAGTGCTGGGGCTGCTGTTAATTTGAATTTACTGTGTATACATGATATGGATAGAAATCTAAATAACAAGCAAGTTAAGAGTGCAGATGATACCAAGGTAAGTGGACTGGCAGAAAATCGAGAATCCATTGAATCATCACAGAGGGGCTGGGGCAGATTTGTGGCAGATGAAACTGAATGTCAGTAAATGTTAAGAATTACACACAGGAAATCAAAATGTGAGGGCTGAATACACAATGGGGGGCTGATAATGGAGAGGGACTTGGGAGTCATAGTGGAGTCGACACTATCATCTGCCAGGCAGTGATCACAAACTATTAAGAAGGCTAACAGAATGCCTTTGCTGTGTAGAGGTACAAATCCAAGGAGGTTATCAAGTTCTGGACACGTTTCAAAGAGAAATAATGCACACCGGTGACACCTGACCACAGTTTGGTGGGACACAGCAAAGGGTTTGAATAATTCCAGGGAAGAAAGACTTGTTTGTGATTTTCAACAAATTTGCTAATCTTTTTCAAAAAGAATACTTTTGCTTTATCTTTATGATTTATTGAGTGTAGACTGATCAGCAAAAATCACTAATGAAGTCTACAACATAATAAAGTGAGCTGAAAGTGAAGGGGTCCGGATACTTTCTGAATCCTCTTTATTGAAAAGGTATTTTGCATAGTAAACCTTTTATAATTAACACCATTCCAGGGCGCTATACAAATGACAGCCCCCTCACTCACATCGATGCCCAGTATTCTCTGACGGTCCTCAAACTGAAATACTCAATAGGAAATGCATTTTTCCTAGCTCACAGCTCAGACTTATCACTTGTCATTCACTCATTCGGGGTCTCACAGCACCTTGAGGGGGATCTGTCAAAATGAGTGGAAGCTTGTAATTCACAATGGCCTTCTATAGCCTTTTCCATGCTTTGCACCCTTGTCCCAAGGTCATCTACTGGTTTTATTTTTTGCAGGGTGCCTCCTGAGGCCCACCTGTATTAGTAAGTCTTGACATTCAACTTGTTTTGTGACATCACTAAATAATTGAATGGGACAGTCCGTGCCAGCTTTACCCAGAAGAAAAAAAAACAAAGACTTTCTAGGGTCCCAGAAAAACCATAAAGGCCATCAGGAAATAAATGGCGTGTCACACCCAGATGCCTGCAACTCTCCCAGCTGCTGTCACGCCTCACTATCAATGAGTCCCCAGGCCCCAGCACCCCTCAACTCCCACCACAGTCCTAAACAGCCCTCTTAATTGTACCCTTTGTTTGTGCCTGATGCGAAGAATGGAGGCAAAAGGAGGATGAGTGCAAAGGCGACAGGCATTTGAGCTTTCCACAAAGCAGATTTCTTTTTTTTTGTCACTAAATTGCCTCAAATGAAAGGATTACTCAAATGTAATCTCCTTTAAGAGGCAATTTTACACCATTCCTGGCATTTTAAGGAAATACTGCTTTATTATGATAGTGCGAGAGAATCTGAACAAACAGGCGGTGGGCTAATTGGGGGAGGGGGTGGCAGGCTAATGGGGTGAGGGGGAGGTAGGGAAGTAGCAAATAAAATTACAAATAATCCAAGGCTTTTTACTAAATGGGGCTAGGGGGGTGGACATCATTACTGTAATATTGCAAAGAACGTAATAGAAACACGCTGCTAACAAAGAGATGTGTCGTTTGTGCAAAGAAAAAAAGAGGCACCACAGAGGGGCGATGTCGAGCACCACGGGTTTAAGGCGTCTGTGTGCCGCTGCCTCTCAGCTCCAGAGTTCCAATGGCCTTTCTCGGAGTGTTTTCCTCTTGTATCCCAGGCCAGTAGATTAGTCTAAGAGGCAACCCTGAACAGAACCAGTATGTGTGAGTGTGGGCAGATGTGCCACTGTGCCCTGTTACTGCCCGCTACACATTTATAGATGGTAGACCCCATAATCTTCAAATGAAGATATCCAGTATGTCTGCACTGAACAGTAAAGTCTGTTTTTGTGTCTTGAGGTTGCATAAGTGCCCCCTAGTGCTCAAAAGCAGGAGAATGGAACTGGCGACCAAACAGAGAGAGGCCCTGGCAGCAGGACACAGGATTGGGCGAGGTCAGATGTAGGCAGGGTTATACATCTCAGTAAGCTTAACTAACATCCTAAAACTGCACTGCAAATATAGATCATCAATACATGGTGGTACAGTAGGGGGCAGTAGTTACCTTGATGAATAAATACACAACATCATTACTAGGGAAATGAATTAATAAAGGATATCATTACTAGCCACTTGAGACATAAATACACATCTAACATTATACAGTGCCTTCCTTATATGCCAACACTCGGACATCCCATAGTGACAGGTGGACTACTTAGTACAGTACCTATTGTGTCACGCAGCTACGGGACATTTACTGAATACAAGAGGGGTCCAATGTCTGACGTTGCCCCATCTCATGTCCTAGGGCAATGTTCTGGAGGAAGGGGAGGATAACTAATTACAGGAAGGATCTGATATCTGACCCCACCTACACTACTCTCTACTCCATTTCATGCCCCACAGTGGACCCCGCTTCATCTCACATCCTGCAGGTAAAGGAGAATTACTAATAATGGGAGGGGTCTGATATCCAGCCCCACCCACAATGTCATGTTCCATAGCAGATCTCGCTCCATCTCATGTCCTGCAGCATGAAGATAAGGACTGAATATGGAAGGGGATTTGCATTTTACTCCATCCACATCAGTCGCTGCTTCATTTCTTGTCTCACAGCGAGGAGAGGATTACTGAAAACTTTGGGGATGTGATACCCTCCCACGTCAGTCTCCGCCCCATCTCGTGTCCCACCTCATCCCACATCCTGCAGATATAGGAGGATTACTGAAAACAGGAAGGCTTAAACATCTGACCCTGCCCACACCAGTCCCCTCTCCATCAGTGTCCATTAGAAGACCTTGTCCCATCCTGCATCGAAGAGAAGATTACTAAATATGGGAGGGGTCTAACATCTGACCCCTCCCCATCCAATGTCCTTTAGTAAGGGGACGGTTACTGAATAAGAGAGAGGGTCTGAAATTCGACCCAAACCAACATCAGCCCCCAACACATCCTGTACCCAGAGGTATCTGACCAAAAGTGGCACTGTATACTTGAGCCTTACTGAAATTTGGGAAGGTGCCACTTGGCTTGCCTACCTTTCTCCATCCTTCAAGTTTGGGTGTTATCCCTCTTTCAGGCAGTGGAATCAAATCCCCCTCCTTTAAAATAAAACACCCATCATTGGCAGACAACAGACAGAAATGCAAGTCAATTGTCTTTGACATCACTGCCATAATCAGAAGGTGGAGAACGTGCAGAATAAGCTACCTGGAGTTCTGGGTGTAAAATAATTTGAACAAAAGAGCCACACGGTTGTCTGCCAGTCATCAAAGAACCAGTCCAGATGCCCGGGCAAAGAGGTCAATGAAGGGCGAGTTGTTACTAGTGAAAACCGAATTCCAGATGACCACAGCAAATTTCAGAATTTGCCACAGTATGCAAATACATCACATCAGGGCTTCTCCCCTTGGTCACCTAAAGTCAGAACGGCTTGGTCAGCAGCTGCTTTCATGGACGGCAATTCTCCTTCCTGGTATTAGAAGTGTGTACTGAAGACTCCCCTGAACACAAACAGCGGCCACAAAATACAACTGGATACCAAAAGAGGAGCTTTGACTGCAGTCCTGATCCTCAAGGATCTTTTACATAGAATCCAGCAAAGGCCAGAAGCCTCCACGTCTTCCACCTGTTTTCAGATTAGAAATGATCAAACAGACCTGCCATAACCTCAGCCCCATCTTTGATACTATCAGCCATCTACTGTGATTCCTCGGCATTGGATGACCTCGGCTCCTGAAAGCAAATCCAGCAGGGGAGCCGCATTCAGATCTTCTCTTTCAACTCTGCCTTTGTGTTGCCATGTCTAGCAAAAATATGATGCCTCAAGTTACCACACATAGAGAGAACTGAGGGGACAGATAAGAGATCAACATAAGCAAAATCCTAACCGCCTTCCAATAAAACAAAAAAAAACATGAAACTGAAAACCGGTCTGCACTGGTCAGATGGGAAAAGGAAGAGGCCTGCGGCAAGGAAAACTCAAATCATTTATACCTCTAATCAGCAGCCCATTAGATACTCGGAGTAATCAGACTGGCCAAAACGTGTATAAAAGAAACTGAAAATGTGTGGAAATGTAAGTGGAGTACACACACCATCACACATGCGTGCCCGGGAGACAACTTCAGGGACTTGTCGACTTGTAATTCCACCCCGAGCCAGGGGTTGGCGCTGCTTTGTGACAATTCTCCCATCATCCCCTCTGCAGATTCGGCAACCAAAATTTTGAAGGCATATGACATCACGTCTAGTCCAGGGGCTCCTGGACCTGCCCATCCTGCCTCTCTTCCTTCATAACTGGCACCTCTGCCACCTTTGTCCAGTCTAATGACTCGTGTGAAGACATTACTTGCATTACACATTAAGTGGTATTTATCATTTTGTTCTTTAATATATGGGGTTTGCCTGTGTGGGACCCAACCCTTCATCTTTGTGCTGTGTTTCATTTAAAACACACACACACACAGATGCGCACTGTAAATATACAAATGTATCGGAGGATGCACAACACACACTACATTTACACATGACGTGGCGGGTCTGTGGTATGTGTATTTTAGATGAATAAATACTTAACACGCTCATGTTTTCGGGTGGGGTGTAAGGTAGCATGGCGGAGCGGCTCTGGTGGCGGATGTGAGAATGGGTAAACCCAATTTGACGTGCGCACATGTGGGATTGACCTATACTCTCATTAGTGATTGCTGAACCTGCGACCCACAAGGTTTTAAAAGGAAGTCGAAGAACGAGAGGGAGGAGAAAAGAAAAAATGAGGAGAGAAGATATGGAGGTGAAAATAAAGTGACGATGTGTGTGTAGGCAGGCAGCCGGGAACAGCAGCCCCGTGGAGGAGCGTGTGGCCGGCGCCCGAAAAGGATGAAGAGGGTCACTCCAGCCGAGTGTACCTGAAGTAGCAGGAGTGACTCTGTGCTTGTGTATGGGCGAGGAGTGGCAGTGGGAGTCAAAGGAACGAGGCTCAACATGGCGCGGTGCCCTGCTGGGAGCTCAAGGTTACAGCAGGGACAGAGCCTGTAATTTTAAAGGTTGGCTGTGCCTGTTCGAAAGACATGTCCTCTGGCTGTTGGATCCCACCCGGGATAAGCAGAGGAGACATCGGTTCTTAGTGGGACGTGTTATGGCTCATTTGTTTTTAGAAGAATTTTCCCCTAACTGAAGGGCGCTGAACTTTAATCCTGCTAGATTGATCCCCTTTGAAGAGACATCATTGTACTTTGATTGTGGGATCGAGGGGGTCTGCGGGGTTTTCTCCTAATGATAGAGCACTGCACTTTTTCCCCCGTGAAGAGACAATACTGTTCATTCGTCTGGTGAGACTGAGAGACAGCAGCAGTCACTAATTAAATGAACATGACTCTTTTTTGACTCTTCATGGGCTCCCCCTGGTATTGGCCCACAGGAAGCACACCTTCTGAATTCCCCACCTGGATGCAGGGTTTAAATCCAGAATCCTAGATTTGGTAGGCAGCCGTGCTAACCCCCATGCCACACTTAATTTGGTGACATTTTCCACTTAGAAAAAGAAAAAAAGTAAAATGTGAAGTTGATTATAAACCACTGGCCTCAAGATGATGAGTATTGTGAGTGGGGCGATGATTTTTATGTCTTCTTGCTGCTACTCACCTGCCCACATATATTCCATTCGCACCAAAAGGTCAAATTAACGTCTTTGCACACACAGGGTTTGACTTAATCAGGGCCCGCCAGAGTGGGTCTCCACATAAAATACCTCAGGGGGCCTGTGGAGGCGTTAACAAGAATTGACCGATGACAGCTACAACGAACGCCCTCTCACCTGCCTCCCCGATAACATTCACAGTTTCAGGTTGGAGATGTTTCAATGTGGAATGGCCATCCAAACACAAGTCCTTTTTAAATGTACTCTCTAACAGGTTAAGCACAAAGGCGACAGTATTTTCTGCAAAGTTAATTAAGTCCCAATGAGGAGCATCAGATTCTGGTCTTTTGAAATGTTAATGAATACACAAGCAGGGGGTAAGAAGCCATCCCCAAGTGGGGTCACGAATGTGTCACTCCGCTGGAGGAGAAGAATGAGCCTCAGCGCGGCAGTCCTGAGAAGCGGCCCCTTTGGTTTGCTTTGGACTTTAATATGTAAAGAAAGAAATGCCGTGATCTGAATGCAAGGACGCAGATGGGAGAAATGAAGGCGAATCCAATTAATCATGCACTCGTGCGACATTTTAATGTATTATTATTACAAATCCTTTAAACAGGCCCCCAGGACCAGAACACCTGCATTCCCAGGCTTCATTTTTCATACTTTGATGTTTTAACTACAAAGTCTTTAGTCAACTTTGTTTCCATGTGTAATACAAATTCTAGGCTTTTTTTCGGGGGGTACAAGTTTCATGCTGTAAATAAATTATTCAGAATCACTGTGCCATCCAGAGTCCAAAATGGCATCTTGCAAACTCCATATTAAAAACGTTCAACTCCTCCATGACATAATTAGATCAAGAAGCACAAGTGTGGCGTAACGTGAAATGCTCAGAATAGTTTAATCCAACTCACAATTGTGGGTGGACAGCACTGGACACAAACAATGGCTTCTCTAAACTGCGTAGGATTGAGGAGGGACATCTTTTTTTTATCCAAGTTGCCTCACAGCACTTTTGAACTGCCACTCAACAATTATAGGCACTCAAACGTTCATGGAGGCATCCAAGCCACTCATCAGTTGGGTGTTATTTAATAGTGATGATCAAACCTTGAAAGGGAACCACATAATAATAATAAGAGAAATGTAGCAAAATGTGAAGGGCATTATATTACAGACGGATATATGGACAGACATATAGATATGAAAGGCAAAATATGAAGGAAGAAAAGTTCTGACTTGGCAGTCACAGTCCCAGTGAGGCATTATGTAGACATATTGCTGTTGGTATAAAGGAGCCCATAGCGTTTCATGACGCACTTCTGCTGAAAAATTCATTGGCTGGAAGTCCTCAGTGTTGGTGTATCACAGAGAGGATGTGCAGCTTTGTTCATAATGGTGCTCAGTTTTGTTTACATTCCTCCATTATGACCTCCAGGGGGTCCAGAATGTGTCTCATAGCTCTTTTAATTAGCTTGTTGATTTAGTGGGCTTCTCTTAAAGGGATATTACCATCCCAGCACACCACACTGGCCATCACTGAGTTATAGAAGATGTGAAGGATGTCACTATACACATTAAAGGAGTTCAGTCTTCAAAGGAAAAAGAGACCACTCTGCCCTTTCTTCTGTAGTTCCTCTGTCTTCTGAGACAAGTGCAGCCTGTCATTAATGTGGACCCCCAAGTATTTGTAGAAGTGGACCACCTCTACATATCCTCATATATCTATCTATTATATAGTAGCTTTCATATTTATCTCTCTAGCCGATGAAATGCACTATACAATAGATAGATAAAGAGATCTAAAAAACACTATATAGAAAGTAGCTAGAAATACATTAAAATGTTTAACTGAAAGATATGAGAGACACTATATAAGAAACAAATAGCAAGATGGGAAAGGCAATATATAACAGATAGATATACAGACACACATATACACGAGAAAAGCAAAATATAAAAGATAGATAGTTGGAAAAATACACAATATAACAGAATATATATATAGACAGAAAGATAGTTTAAGCCACTACATAGTAGTTACAAAGATAGATACACTGCAGTATATAATAGTTAGAAAAACACTAATGCAGACAGATAGTTTAGGAGATACTTTCATAGATAGCCAGATAAACACACAGTATAACAGATACTGGTATACAGAGCAGACAGATAGATGGTTAAAGACACTATACAGCAGTTACACAGACAGATCAATCCTGCCCAAGGTCTACAGTACACGTCAAGCCAACTCCGTTGATGGGTCTCATTTCACAGATTCTTTAGCCACCACGCACTGATCATCTCTGTCTCTCTCTCTCTTTCTTCCTCTCTCCAGTTGTGGTGTTTATTTGAATTTTCAAACATGCCATTTGACACATTTCTGCACCAGCAGCTCTGCCAGTCGATATTAAGCACACATGCTAATGATCTTGTGAATCTTTCAGAATCTCTACACAGGCCTGTTTTTCTTCATATCTGTAAAATACTGATGGATTCCCATGAAAGTGCATATTAAACAGGCGAATGGCCCTCCTTTGTGTGTGTGTGTGTGTGGGTGGGGGGTTTGCTGTGACAACGGGATTTACATGAATGGATTTACATCTGTTGAAAACAAAGCAGCATGGGTGGTAGTAATATCAAATCTTCCAGTGCTTAATACAGTTTTGATTTGGAATCAGGGAGCAGCAGACCTCAAAATTGATTTACATCCAAGAAGTGCAAGTTAAGTCTGCAGTGCCGCTGCATAAATCATATTAGTCCTCCAGACTGATCGAATAGAAATTCAGGCACGGCGTGGTTTACACAGCTTCCTTCAGAATACATTTAGTGCTCAGAGGTAAATCATGATTTCAGAACAGCATGGCTTCACTCAATCCATTTTCCTCCTGAGCTACACATCTTCACCAAAAGCAAAAAAAAAACTTTGTATTCCTTTATTACTTCACCGGATTCTTCCTAAGCAAATTAGAAACTTTTTTTTTTTGGTATTACAGAGGCCACTGGGTATGGCATGTAGTGACACAGTACAAGTGACATGTGAGATGGTGGGTGTCAGGAGTGAAAATGAGGCAAGTCACCTTTTGAAAGGGGAGAGCCAGTTTGGAGAAGGGAGTGATGGGAGCAGCAGAAAGATGGCACTGGTGGTGTGTAGTCCATAACAAGTGAGACATGGTCTGAGCCACATATTACATCATCTAGCACAGTTGTGACATGTTGTGATGTGTAATGTGGAACAGGTGAAATTGGGAGGGTGTGCAATTTTATTTTCCCAAACTACACATGAGATGTCACACCACTATGTGACCACCACGTCACAACTGTCCTGTCTGTTACCACACATAAACACCCCATATCACCTGCTATGGGGGCATCTCATCTAGCCCCGGATATCTAAGAGCATCACAGTCCTGCTACTGCTCAATGTCACGTGTCACTCGTGTGAGAAAGTCCTTTCAAAATTTTTTTTTCCTAGTGCACATTGCCGTGAATAGGCGTGAATAAACCATGGGTGTCGTGAAATAAGTTACACTTTAATAATCACGAATAAGCGAATCTGTGGGAACAGAGTCCATGAAGTGCGACAATTTACTGCATATTTTTGCTGCTTTGTGTTATGATTCTGTAAGTGGACATTTTTTTTATTACCTGTTAATTCGTATTATGGGCTTTTCTAGCTGCTGAATCACACTTTTGCATTTAATCATTAGAAAATGTTTTGCCTTGTTTTCATGACCATCATTGTGGCACAATGGTGGATGTTATGTTAGGTGGTCACAGAAGTTATGTGGTTGAAGTCATCAGCATGCTGAAGGTGTCAAAGCCTTCATGCAAGTGTCAGTACTGTTATTACTGGGGGCATCACTTACATGTTTGCACAATTTTATCCGTATTTCTACCTGACCTAGAACTCCATCCATCCATTTTCCAACCCGTTGAATCCAAATACAGGGTCACGGGGGTCTGCTGGAGCCAATCCCAGCCAACACAGGGCATAAGACAGGGAACCAATCCCGGGCAGGGCGCCAATCCACCGCAGGACGACCTAGAACTCATTTTGGGGAAGTTCTTTAACCCTAGAATACGAATCTAACATGAATTTTCTGAATTAAAGATTATTTTTGTTTTTGTTAATTATTTTGGGCAGTTTCCTGAACCATTTTGTTTCTTTACGGTCACCGCCACTTTGTCTTCCTGTTCTTAGGACAGCTTCCTGTGTTTTTAGGACGTGTCCTCAAGGGTGTGACCTTCAGGTGACTACATGACGAGTTCAAACATTGTTCACAGAAGCACTTCCTTATCCGCGTTTGAGGACTCAAACCGTTTTTGTCAAACATCCTTTCTTTAGAAAGATGTTTTTTCTAACTCATGTCTGTTATTTAATCTTTGATTTTAGTTTTAGTATTAGTATGGCAGATCTCCCAGTTTTGACCTTTATTTTTTTTTCGACTGTGCCTTTTCTCCCAGTTTTACCTTACAATCTCCCTTGCTAGTTCACTAACATAATACATATTGCCATTTAGACTCTCTGGTTCTTCTTCAGGCAGCTCTGATTTTTGGTTCTCTGGTCATCCATTTAAACTTGGTAGCCTTTCCTATGTCAGGCTAACATTCTATAAAATTTTGTTGTGACAACTTACAAGGTTCTGGACATCACAAAATCTCCCTGTATTGTTACTGTCTCTAGATGAATCTTTTTTCACTGCAAAGCTGTTTTGTTTTCTCATGGGTGCCACCATTTTGTGGTCCCATTGCCATGTCGTGGATGTTAGCGGGTATGTCCTGGAAGTTGTGTTGTGTGACGTCATCAACACGTCACTTTAAAAGCCAAGGCTTCATACTCACTGGCATCTGTGGGTTGTTGTTAGCAGTTTCCGGTGTATATGTCTCTTCTAGTGATTCTTGGTTTAAGAATTATAGCAAACATCATAGTCAAATGATCTTTTCCGAGCATTTTCCGTTTTGGTGCCCGGTTTTGATCTTTCCTACATTTAAGATTTCAATCCATCTCCCAATTCTCTTTTCCAGCTTCTTTTCTTGTAGCATTGTGTGTCACGTGTACATGTCATAGGTCACCTTTCTGACTCACCAGAGGGAAGCATGACTCCTCCAGGACACAAGGGGTCACTGTCGCTGACCGTATAGTTTCTTTTTCCACCCACAGTTCTGAGAAGACACCCAATGAGGAGAACTGATTCTGCTCCATCTGGTCTAGAGAATGTAAAGCCAAGATGCTCCCAGGAGGAGATGTCTCATTTTGGAAAGAACAGACCACCGGATGGAGCTCAGACCCAAAGCTGTGACCGTTCTACAGAGCTTGACTCGCCCTTTTTTTGGAGGTGCTTCAGCCCACTAGCGGTTTTGTGCCAGTGTATGTCTGTTTATTTTGCCTGACCACACCATTATTAAGAGGGTTGACCTGGTTGGCACCCAACATTTCATTTTTGGATTTGTGTGTTACATTAATGGACAACAAGGGGCATTTGGGTTTAAAAAAACAGATGGACTTGGACCCTGCTGAACTTATAGCTCTTCTGTGTATGATTTTTCTCCATAAAAACAACATTTTTCACCGTAATCACTAGAAACTACATGGCATAAGCAACATATTAAAACAAATCTCTTTTAGATGGAGCCTTCCTTTAAGCTGATTGATGTGTCTCAGTGTTTAAACAGCCCAAAGCTCAGCAGATGTGACAGAAAACCAAAGCCAAGATGATGCATGCAGACCAGAACTGGACACTCTGGACACGAAGACCTGCATTAATAGAATTAGAGGGCTCTTTAAATGCATTTCAGGGATCCAAACAGTTAATTAGTTTGTAATCACTTCTTACTTATTCAGACATTTATCATTTTATTTCACAGAAGCCATTCACTTGAATTCATTTTCTTCTTTACTGCAAATAAACCACCAGTAGGATTCAACCTTTTCATTTCAATAAGTTCAGATATTAGAAAGGAAGGAAAAAAAAATGTGTTTCAAAACCAATTTCAAGGGACCAAATGTTCAGACGCTGCTTCTCTGATGTCAATCCATGCACATTAGTGTGAAGCATTTATTAAAAAAAATCATTTGGCAACAGTAAAGGGACATAAAATTCATGAAATGTGCTTCCAAGCATATAGCGGCCGTCTGGGTTGACAATTATCCAGGAAAACAAGCAAAGATTAGACAAAGTTATGAAACGCCAGGCAGGAGGAGCTTCAAATAATCCACACTCTGCGGGGCTGTGGCGTAAAATGCAGCAGGTATGGACTCTTAGTGAACAGAAAGAAAAACGTCTGCTCGATATAGTGCCCTTCAACTGGCAACACCAACACATTAGCACTACAGTGGGTTCAGAAAGCATTCAGACCCCATTGCTTTATGCAAACTTTACTGTATTCTAGATTTAATTTAAATGGGTAAATTAGTGACTTTTACATATCAATCTAGACTCAATAACCCACAATGACAAAGTGACAACATGTGACCAAAAAGATTTGCAAAATTATTAAAAATCGAAAACTGAATTCTCTCAAATCATAGAAGTGTTCTGTATTTGATGGCCATCCAAATTGTGCTCACGTGCTTCCTGTTTGCTTTAATTCTCCTTGAGATGTGTCTACAACTTGAATTGAGTCCACCTGCGGGGGGGAACTGAATGGACGGAACATCCTTTAGAAAGGCACACGTGGACCTGTACGTATAGAAGGTCCCCAAATCACACTGCATGTCCGGACAAAAACCAAGCCATGAAGTGCAAGGAACTCTCTGTAGACCCCCACAATCAAACTGTAGTGAGGCAGAGATCAGAGCAAAGGGACCAAACCATTTCTAAACTTGTGCACAGTGGTGACAAGAAATGTGAAATGGACGAAGTTTGGAACCACCAGGACACTTCCTAGAGTTGATCAAAAAGGCCAAACTAAGCAACTAGGCAGGAAGGGCCTTGATCAGGGAGGTGACCAAGAACACAATTGTCACACTAGCACAGATTCAGAAGTCCTCTGCTGAGATGGGAGAACTTGTTGGAAGGACAACCAGCTGAGCTGAACTCCATCAATCAGGTATTTATGTGAGAGGCACTCTTGAGTAAGTCATATAAGAGCCCGCTGGACTCGGAGAGCATAATGAGACAAAAAATGAACTCTTTGGGCAAAACACCAAACGTTATTTCTGGAGAAGACCAGGCACTGCTCATCATCTGCCTAATGCCATCCCTGTGGTGACGCTTGATGGTGGCAACAGCATGTAATGTGGGTGCAGGAGCAGGGAGAATGCTCAGAAATGAGGGAGAGTTAATGCAGCCAAACAGAGAGGTCCTTCAAAAAAAAAAAAAAAAAAAACTGCTCCAGAGTGCATGCCACCTCAGATGGGGGCAACATCTGGCATGTCAATGACCTCAAATATATACAGTAGCCAAGACAAGACAATGCTGGGGTGGCTTGTCACTGATTGTCATTGAATGGCCCAGCTTGCACATTGTAATCATTCTGGTTAGCCAATATATGGTGTCATTTTGTTTGACTTTTCATTTAACCCCATCCTGAACTATTGTACAATTTCATTCCCATCTTAACCACCCTTCTATTTAAGTGCAGTGTAAAATGTCTAAGATCAGTTTTTACCCAAGCCCATAATGCCAACCCCAGCATTCCATTTTCTGGATGGTCCAGGACGCCCTGATTCATTGCTGCTGAAACAGACTGCAGAGCTCGGCTAAGAGACTGCTGCCAATGCTGCCCATGGAAAGTCACCTTTCTCAAAAGGCTCTGTCTGCCAAAGGTTTCACCCACAGCCAGGTGAACATCCTGTACTTCTAGTTGACTTGCGTCCCTAATTAAGAGGGACGGGACCTCCAACTGCATGGCAGCCTGCAGCACAGGGGTAGAGGCAGGTTGGCAAGCGTGGGTCACAAGGAAGGTTTCGTCCGTCCACCTGCCACAACAAGAGAGTCTCTTTTCAGGATCCACAGAGACATGTGGCGCCTCTGCGCGATGAAACCCTCATCCGCCTATTAGCATCGAGCAGCAGCAAAGTCATTCAATCCCACAACATCTGAAGCAGTTCAAAGGTGGCAAGCATCCCTCAGAACAATTTTTCCGAGACAGCAGTTGACGAGCAGCACAAATGGATGCCTGCTGGAGCGGGTCAGGCTGAAGGAGTTCACATTCAACGCTGTCAAGATCGAAGTGTAGAAAGAGAGGGCAAAGTAAGGACATCTAAAAGGAAGCACATTACTGACTTTATAAAAAGATTTTCTGTTCAGTGTGACTTTAGCTTGTTGTATCACAGTTGACTTGCTGATAGTAATGTCAGTTTTGTCTTGTGCCCATTGCTACCAGGCTGGGCTTCGGCCTCCACAACCCTGAAGTTAATGCTAACATTACCAAGCACCAGGAAGAATTTTGAGACAGAATTTCCAAATGCAGCATTTTCATGGCACTATAATAATAGTGAAATGCACCAGGCCACCGCGGGCTCAAAAACAGACAACAGGCCAGATGATTTGTGGGATCCAAATGACCTCAATAGCATGTCTTAGTAAGATGGGGCTATTGTGGTGAGATCCTGTGACCACCAGTCCTGTTGTGTGACATTTCCAGCAACTCAGTCCATCCAGGCTACAACTCGTCCTGACAAAATCAAACCCCTAAAGTGGTAGGGGCGGGCTCTGTGTTTATGTGAGAGCTGACAACCAATGAGCGCTCAGCAGGAAGTATGATGGACATACGAGGAATGAGGAACATGGGAACTGCTCACACATCTCGGCAAACTCTATGCCATGTTGCTAGAAAAGAGAATCTGTCTGTTGGTCAAACCTCAGATTCAGGAGGAGCAATGCGGTTTTCCGTACTGGTCTCCAAACATGGGACCAGCCCTTTACCCTCACTATTTGGTCCCATTTCACTGCAGCGAGAGCTTGCTTCACCTTACTGGCATTAAGTCAGATTCTGTCCCAGTGGGTGCGGGACTCTCCCAGGGATGTCCCTTTGTCATGTATCCTTTTTTGTTTATTTTTTATGGACAGCATTTCCAGGTGCAGCCATGGGGTTGATGGGGTCTAGTTTGGTGACCTCAGCGTTACATATCTGCATTTTGCACATAATGTGGTCTTGTTGGCTTCACTGGATGGTGACTTCAGACGCACATTGAGAAAGTTGGTGGAGGAGTGTGAAATGATGAGGATGAGGATCTGCACCTCCAAATCTCAGCCAGAAAAAGGTGGAGTGCTCTCTCCAGGTTACCTCACACAAAAGAGAATAAGTATCTTGGGGTCTTGTTCAGTAATCAGAGAAGAGAGCTCGAGATCAAGTGGCCTTAGCAATGATGTGGACATTGTACCGGTCAGTGATTGAAAACAGACAGCTGAGCAGAAAGGAAAAGCTCTCGATTTACCAGTCAACCTCCCCTTACCTATGGTCATAAGCTTTGAATAGAGACTGAAAGAACTAGAGCGTGGATACAAGCAAAGAAAATGAACTTCTGTTGCGGGAGTTCAGAAGTATTTTCTGCATTTGACTAAGGTGAAAGGTCAGCATTAGGTTGCGACTTGGGAAATTCGGGGAGCTTTGCTTTCTCCACATCAGTCCACCTCGGAGCTCTGACTTTGTAGGGTGTTCATGTGGAATCTGACTCCTAAACTCACATTTCATGACTGTCCTTCAACAGTGTGATATGCAGACATGACGGTTACAATAAGGAAGTTGAAAGTCAAAGTCATTCAAAAGAACACACACCAGCGTTCCGTGCAGAAACGCACACTATAACTGCAATTAGATAGGGGGCTTACACTCATTGGTGCCCAGCTCTTTGCCATGTCTTCTTACAAAGCAAAAATCATAAAACACAATGTGCCGACTCTAATGGTAAATGTGCAGGGCTAGGGTCAGGGTTAGGCTGTCATCTTCTGCATTTGTCGAATATTTGGTTTAAAGTTTTGATAGATTCCCTTTTTCGGCAGTTGAACAAATAAAGATTCATCAGTCAAATTTCCAGTTTTAAATCAAACTTTCCATCTGTTTACATTTTCAGCAGGCCTACAGTGCGTTTTCCACCTGTGCAGCTGCATTAATAAAATGAAATGTTAACGATTTTGAAAGTTACAATAACAAAGCTTTCAATCTGGTTCAGCACTTTGGCAGCTGCACTAAAAAAAGCTTTTGATATGTTTCTGTTTTCACAAAGTTTTCAGGTTTGGCAGGTGTATTAATGTAACGTTTTCGATACCTTTTTTGGTTTCAGCAGTTATAAAGCTGTCGACACACTTCCATTTCCGACAGTTACATTAATAAAGCTTTCAATAGGTTTCAGCTTTTGACAGTTGCAATAGTAAAGCTTTTGATACGTTTCTGTTTTCACAAATAAGGCTTTCGGCTTTGGCAGGTACATTAATGTAAAATTTTCAAAAAGTTTTCAGTTTCAACATTTGTGGAACTTTTCAGCAGTTCTACTAATACATTCCTATTTTCAATGTTTAATAAATCTTTTGATATATTTCCATTTTTTTAGGTAAGGCTTTATGCATATTCTTAGGTTTTGCAAGTTACCATATTAGACCTTTTGATACATTTCGATTTTCACTAATAAAGCTTTCAGTACTTTTTAGGTTTCCATAACTTACAGTGCTGTCACTTCTTAATGATGCAGCTCCAGAGTTTCTGCTTTCAGCTGTGGCACCAATAAAACTTTTCATATGTTTGTTTCCACAAATAATGTTTTTAGTTTTGGCAGACAAATGTATGTGTTTTCTATTGTTTTGCATATTCTCATGTTTAACAGTAATAAAACTCTCACTACACTTCAATTTTCAGCTGTTGTTCTAAAAGATCCAGACTCCATTTTCATAAAACTTTTCATGTGCCTTCATGTTGGTCACCCTAATAAGTCTTTTGATTTGTTTTCACAATTAAAGCTCTCTATGTGTTAATCAGCAGTTACACTAATATAGCTTTGGATATGTATGTGTTACAATTAAAGTTGTTGGTTTTGGCAGGTGAATTCATTGCCGTTTGATTATTTCTAACACTAATTACACTTCTGATATTCTTCTATTTCTAGTAGTTCTACTAGTAAACCACCAATATGTTGTCAAGTGCGCACCTCAGGGACGTCTTCAGGGCAAAACCACACCAAGCAGAGGGGGGGGTGCTGTTATTAACTCCATCTCCTTTCTCATTTGCAGGTCAGAAGGTCACCAGCTGGACAATGAGAGACCCAGCCCATGCTGTGAAGCCACGCCACCAGTATAAATTCAGCCCACCTACTAGAAGCAGACGTTCACTGAGGTGCCAAACTTGAAGGCGGACAGGGCATTTCATTTTCACTTTTTTGTACTGTTAAACGGGGATTTACCAGCTGGTATCCCAAACTGTTTATTTCCTAAACAATCCGTTCTTTCTACAATTTCTTTATTTTCATCAGTTACACTAAATGGTAATTTAATATGTTTCTATTTTTACAAATGAAGCCCTCAGTAAACTAGTGAGAAGTCGTCCCAAATATGATGAAAAAGGGGCTGAGGCCACCAAAAAGACCCATTAAGGCAGGCCAGTACCTTCACAAGCCAATCCAGATGAGGCACACTCAGTCCAGCTTTCCCCTGACAACTGCTAGCTGGCTTTGGCCTACGTAGGCCC
Organism: Erpetoichthys calabaricus; assembly: GCF_900747795.2. Classification (NCBI taxonomy): domain Eukaryota; kingdom Metazoa; phylum Chordata; class Cladistia; order Polypteriformes; family Polypteridae; genus Erpetoichthys; species Erpetoichthys calabaricus. The sequence goes on along the minus strand of NC_041411.2, from coordinate 82,254,410 downwards.
AAAGTGGGGAAAGATGGTTTTAGCAATATGAAATAAAAATGAATCTCCCAAAATATATAAAGATGCTCTACAAGAGAGGGGATAACTACAAACCACTGGCTAGTGAACAAAACTGACAACAAGGACTTTTTATAAAGGTAGAATTTATTTAGCAAAACAGGGAAAATGGAACAAAAAAACAGTCAAACAGCAAAAAAAGGATTTGCCTAAAAGGCAATCGAAAGCAACCAAGTCCCAATACACAAATCCTGAAGGCAAATCCGAATAAACACGCAAGAAAGTCCAATAACCAGCAAAACAAGAAATAATACTGTGACCAGTAGAGGGCACCCCAGACTCCAGACACAAGTGCACAAACACAGCCAAGGGTTCAAATAAAGCATACCTGTACTTTTATTACACAAACTTCTTTTTCAAGACCCTTTTTTTCCAAATAAACAATCACAATCCAAATCACCAGGCCTACTCCAATTGTTTTTATCCTTCTTCACTCTCCTCTCCAAGTAAGCCTTGTCCACTACCTCCCGACTCCAACTCCCAGGGTCCGACAGAGTCATGAGCAATGACAGCAAGAGAACTGAGGGCTCATTTAGGCCAATAGCAGACAGAAGGACAGGTGACAGGAAGAGTTATCATGGGAAGGCGCCCACAGGGTCACGTTTTTAAATTATTTAAGAGCATCACATTCAGTGGCTTTTCTGAGGTTTAAAAATGAGGTGTCTGTGTATCCTGCAATCGACTAAACATTCCCTGCAAAGCCGGTTTCTGTCTTTTCTCAGTGCTGCCAGGCTTTTTAAAATCTTGATTTGGTAAATTATCAGACTTCTCAGAAGGATTAGTTCCATTTATTCACAAGATCACATCCCCACCCTGGGCCACCACTTTGACGTGATGGGGGTTTGTGCAGCTTAGGGGTGCTCAGAGGTCGATTGGAGGTTTGTGCTCTTGGTAGTGTCTCCCTTGGACAACAGCTCTGGGCTGAAAGGCCCAACAAGGAATGGTTCACAACGACCCTCATGACGGTACAAATTAAACAGTGCACCCAGCCGGGATAGGGTTACCGGGGGCCACTCCACGACGACGTGCAGCCATCTTGTGTGCTTTACCAAGTGCAAGGCGAACGGTGAAGGTCAGGTACGATGCCTGTTTAGCGGCAGGCATAGGCAGAAAAGCCCTGGACAGACCTGGCAAAGCAGGCTGGCACATTACTGCACAAAGGTTAGGTATCTGGGAAAGATCTGTCATTGTTATTCGTTATTCATATTTTGCCAGCCAGATCTGGTTGTGGAAGATATCCGTTGTAAGCAGACTCGCAACATTTATTAAAATGACTAAGCTGAAGTGATTTTGACTGCCGTTATTTTACAAATTATGGAGTTTAAGAGGGAGGAATCAATCAGAAGGCTCTGTTCGCACACAAATACAATTATGTCAGTTATTAGGTCACAGTGGGAGGGGGACAGCAGCCATCGTTGTCCCCACCCCCCCCAAAAAAGGGTTAAAAGTCCCAAAATGCCATAGTGCCTTGATTCAAGCAGAGCATTTTTTACAAATGTCATTTCCTCCAAGGCTATTTGCCTTACTTGGCGCAACCTTCTTTGACAACGTTCAACTGAGGCGAAACAATTTTAACCACAGAGCCAATCTTATTGATCGAGGGCATGACTGGAGAAGGACAATGGTGGTGCTGTTGGAGAAAGTAAGAGCAAATGTGTCAGTCAATGTAAAGTGTCCTTGAATACACAAAGCAGTGATAATAATGTACATGAGGCAGGGATTTGGGTGGGGTTGTTGGGAGGTCTAAGAGAAAAGTAAGAGCCTGCCAACAATATGAAAATGGTAGAGCACAACGAGAGGAGTTGTATTATACATGGAGTAAGAAGAAGTTTTACATTAAGGTTGGGAGGACAGACAAGACAAACAGGTCAGCTGACTGTCATTTTCTATTAAATAAAATAAAGGACACTTTTTAATGCATTCTTATTTATCATGGGGACATGCTGCACGGTTGGACATGCAGGTAGAAATTTCACTATGAAAATACCACAACTACATAAATGCCTATTTATCCCCAAATGATTTTTTATTCATTGGACGTTTGGATAAGAAAGACACATTTGCAGGTGCAAACACCGAGGTACCGCGGCCATTATAAGCAGGGTGCCAGGTGTGAGTGATCACTTAATAAAAGAGAGCCAGTACTGAATGGTCATCATTTTCTGCTATACATGGGAGCCAAACGTATTGCAGGGCAAGAATAAGAACTGAAGGGGAAGCCAGCTTTGATTTTACAGTGTAAGCCTCTGATACTGTAACCATGAATCCATTTTTGAGCCTGCTTCTTCCACTATTGTGTTGTAGTGGGTACAGTGATACATGTGATAAGTGTTAACCTACAAGGTGGAAACGGTAGGCAGATGGGTCATCAGATTTGATACTACATTGTAAGCTTTTCACAGCACATCCACCTACCTGTTTTTTATTTTTAACTTGTATCTCTGACTGGAGCCCAACACCATAGCAAAAACCACAATGCAGGAGCCGCCTCAAACCACTGGTTTGTACACCTTCCTCAACCTATTCCAGTAGACACTGAAACTGGTGGCTTGAAACACAAGGCGTTTCTGGACAGGTCGCTAGCCTTGCCACTATAAAGCAGCCTTTAACTACAATACATAGCTTCCAAACTCAGAGTCTCGGCGTTACTCCTCAGACTGACCAATCTTATAATTGAAACGTTTTGCTGCAAAAAATGAAGTGGTGGTCGATACTGCATTGGCCTGGTTAAGTGACTCTACTTTAGTCGTGATGGGGCTTTGTTTTCTTGATGCGCATGTCAATTTATCATTATTTTCACTCACCCATTGCCTACCACATGGAGTTATGAGTTTTTAGGATTTAATCAAATAATAGTAGGCAAACAGCTGTTAGCTTGAACACTTCTCACACCATGTCTTCTTCTTCTCCTCTCGCTCCCTAGTACATCTCACACCCTGTTCTCTATCTCCATCTAGTGACGCAAGTACAGATCACTACACCCTAGCAACCGGATGGACACACAGATGCACAGACAGAGACACTGTTTTTTTTAATAAAACTGGATAGTTTAACTATATGTACATGTATATGTATATATAAAAATATATAAATTGCATTCCTCTGCAGCATCCATTTAGCAGCATTAGGCCAAAAAACACCAATAAAGAGGACATGGCAGCTGCAGAAGTAGATGTTGCTTGGCAGTAAAGGAATGAGGAGGGCAAAGCGGAAGAAATGAGTTGCCATAATACAATCAATTTACAGCCAGCCCGGCAGCAAGTATGGCACCCCCATGACATCCTTGTGAATCCTTGAACCCTACACTGCAGTTCCTTCTCTTGCCATGAAAGTCGACTACAGTAGCTAGTGAAGTTGCCACCGCTTCATAGCACTTACCCCGAAGCATCCAATTAGATGCCACTATACCATTTTGTCACAAATTGCCATTCGCGGTGGTTGCCAATGACAAGCAACAGGCTTTAAATAACTTTACCTGCTTGAGCTCTTCACAATTATCCACATTTCTGAGCCTTTGAGGAACTGCCATCCGTTAAGTCAATAAAGAGAGAGAGAGAGAGAGAGAGAGACCCTTGCGGGGGGTGGGGAGGGTGGCGGTGGCGGAGGCAGGCCAGCGTCCTTCAAAGCTCACTAATTAAAAGTTATAAAGCTTATTAAGGTAAGATTACTAAACGGCGCTTCCTGCAAAAACGTAAATCATTAGGATTCAATGAACTTATTAATCTGAATTACTGACGACGGAACAAATTTGAGTCTTGTGGCTGTTTGGCTGGCCATTGCAATACAAATAATATTGGTATAAATTAACAAGCAGACTCACAGCATTGATAAATAAATAAATGTCATCAGGATTTCATTAAGCACCCCAGAGAATTTTATTAAAATTATTGAAATTTCAAAATTGGAGAGATCCATTTCTTTGTTATTAAAAATATAACAGTCATTTTATTACATAAATCCCAAAACTGCTGCACACTGGCACAGTGCTTTCTGGTAATTCCTCGGGTCCCCTGGTCTGGCCTGACCTGACCCTGACCAATTTAGGATTCTCTGCAGTTGCATCAAATACAACGGTTGGTTCCAGCCTTGTGCCTGACTCCAGTTTCCTGAGATGACTAGGCTTCCCATCCAGGGTGGGTTCCAGCCTTGTGCTTGATTAATGGACGGGCTCCAGCTTCAGTCATTAGCCATTAGCATTCAGGGATCAAACAGTTAAGGATTTAAACAAGAAGTAGTAGGCAAACAGTTGCTAGCTTAAACACCTCTAATGCCAAGTCTTCTTCCCCTCCTCTCACTCTGTTCTCTATCTCCATCTAGTGGCATAAGACTCTGTGACCGCCTGGCATCCCTTTCCTGGTTGGTTTCTGCTTTATGCCTGACTCTAATTTCCTGAGATGACCAAGCTTCCCATCCAGCGATGCCATGTTTCCAGCCTTATGCCTGATTCTAATGGACAAACCCCAGCTTTCTGTGACTCTGATAGCTTTGGCATCCCATTCATTGTTGGTTCCAGCCTTAAACTGGACTTCAGTTTCCTGAGATGATCTGCCATCCCATTCAGCGTTAGTTTGTTTGATGCTAATGGAAACTCCTCCAGCTCCCCACAATCCTGTCGTAGAAAAACTCAATTCAGAAGACTGATGGAATTGTAAACAAAAACACTTGAGAGACAGTGGCTGCATGTGCTGAATCGGCAGGGACAGAATCGTGACAGTCACACGCAGGGCCAGTCGGTCATACGCATGCTCACTAAACTATTAATTCAGCTCAAGATGACAGAAATTCAATGCCATTTAAAACAGCATTTTTCATTGAACTCCCTCTGACAGACAAGTCAAGTGAGGACCTAAAGGTGGGAAGGCGCAGCCCAATTCAATAACTCATTTGAAAACGCTTGAAATGACTGGTAAACGCTTACTGCGGTTTGGTAATATTTGGGAGAATAAATGGCACAGGCCAGGTAAATAAAAAAAAGTAAATAAAAATAACAGCAGAAATGGACTGACAAGCAACTACTCGTTTTGTTTCCAGACAAATTCAAAATGGCAAACCAAATGTCATGCGACAACATTAAAAAGTCCCTCTGACCGTACAGAGATAATTGTTCTGTTGAAGAGTAAAGAAGCAGCCATTCTAACAACAAGGAACAGCGTACCAGATTGTTTCACAAGTATAAAGAAAACGGAGCACAGCCTGGAGAAGTGACTCCAGATTGTTTCAAGAGTATTCATTTATCATTCATTTGAAAGAAACCTTTATTTGGTTGAAGCTCTAATTCAGTAAGAACAATGGGGATTTCATTCAGGACGCTGACCATTAGACCAGCTCTTTGGAGGATGCCCAACAAGTCTACATACATGTTCCTTGTGGACTTGAAAAAGGCATAAGACCGTGTCCCTCAGGGTGTTCTGAGTATGGGGTTCCAGACCTTCTGTCCCTGTACAACCAGAGTGACAGCTTGGTTCACATTGCTGGCAGTAATTCAGACTTGATTCAAGTCATTGTGGAAGTCCGCCAGAGCTGCCCCGTCACCGGACACGTTTATAATAATTATGGACAGAATTTCTAGGTACAGCCAAGGGGTGGACAGAGTACCATTTTGGTGACCTGAGGATCACACCTCTGCCTTTTTTTTTGCAGATGATGTTGTCACGTTGGCATGCTGGGGCGGTTTGCAGCCATGTGTAAAGCGGTAGAGATGAAGGTCAGCACCTCCAAGTCTGAGGTTAAAGTTCTCAGCCAGAAAATGGTGGAGTGCCGTCTCCATACTGGGGAGGAGGTGCTACCACAACCAGAAGAGATGAACTATTTCAAGGTCTTGATCAAAAGTGACAGGCGGATTGGAGCAGCGCCCACATTTAGGTGGACAGTGTACCAGTCAGTCGATCTTTGTTCGTACCCTCGCCTATGGCCACAAGCTTTGGGCCGTGACCAAAGGGACTAGTTTGTGGGTAGAGGCGGTGGAAAATAAGCTTCCTTTGCAGGGCATCTGGGCTCTGCTTTGGAGATAGGGTGAAGATCACAGACATTTGAGGGGAGAACTCAAAGTGGAGACGTTGCTCCTCCACATTGAAAGGAGCCATTTGAGTTGGTTCAGGCATCGGATTAGGATGGCTCTCTCTGAAGATATTTAGGACGTGTCCAACAAGGAGGAGACCCCGGGGCAGACTTAGGACACACTGGAGAGAATTTACCCCACCGGAGAAGTTGGAGGAGGTGGTGGAGAAAAGCAACATCTGGACATCTTTACATACACAGCTGCCTCTGTGTCCTGAACTAGATAAGCGGTAGAAAATGGATGTATGGATGGATAGATAGATAATTCTAAATAAAATCATTCATCTATCAGACAAGCAGTATTTTTGTACATGAAAATCATTCCAGGTTTTCCCCACAAAGGTTTTACCATTTGAAATACAAACAGAACATCAAAACATCATCAATTTATCGAGTAGCCACTTCAGATAGATACAGTAGATGAGCAAAGTAAAGTTAGGGATACATCTCTGAACGAGAACTTGGACAGAACAAAACTCTTAATTTACAGCACCATGTGTGGAAAACCCTGCGATCAGAATTCAAAACACGCATTCACACAGCGGGTTACATCCTTGCAGTGTTCCTGTGGCCATGACGAGTCGAGTTTTAGCCGTCGTCACCACAATGCTCGCTGCTAGGCACGTCTCTACTCCGAGCACACACATGCGACGGCATCTTGTGGTTTAAGTAAGTGGGGCTGCTCATTCTCAGGTAAGTTGTCAAGGTTATGAGTGTAATTTAAAACTGAATCAGCCCAGCGGCACAATCGTGACAACTAGATTAAAACAGGAATCTTCCATTGCAGAACTCTTCTACCGAGTAGCTCCGTAAATTGAACGGCAAACCCTTTCTCTAATTTGCCGTTTCTCATTTCGGGTGCTTTATCCTACAACACACAATGATTAATGGTGGTCATCAAAGTGGTGACTTCAATTTCCCAAATGGATTTTTATAGCCTCATGAAATTCCGATAAACGGTAGTGGAATGTGCGTAAATAATAATTTTCATTTGCCATGCAACTTTCAGGCTTCAATACGCAGCGGCTGAAACTGCTGAAGTTGTGCGTTTCCCCCTGGGATACCACATGGGATATGCTGGCCTGCATATTCCCTCTAGGAAAATTTCAAAAAGACACGCAACAGTAGGAGAAAACACAACTAGTCATCTCTGGTGATTGGCATGGTGGGCAGCTGCCTTCACACAGACTTTTTTTTTGCTAAGAACATGCAATGAGCTAAAGAAGTGTGGTTGGGATGCCTTGTGCCTCTCTGTCTTTACTGCAAACCTCCCTTCACTGCGTCTCTCTGTTCATTTATTAACCTGCTTATCCAACTCAAGGTTGTGAAGAGCCTGCACTTATAGGAGAATTATTTTCGTATACACCGTGTGCAGGCGGAGAGTGCTGTGACAATACATACGTGTTACATATTACTAAATACAGAATTAATACACTATATTGTAAATGTGAAAGACAGGCAAACCAATCAATTGACACAGAAACAGGCACATGCATGTATAACATGTAGAGCAGCAGCTAAATCCTACCTGTATTAATAGATTAGCAAGATGAGAAGATGGATGGATGGATGGATGGATGAAGGTTTCCTAAGCAGCACAAAATAATGTCTAAAATGAAGGTAACTTTTCAGTTAACTGAACTCTCAACTTCATCCCGACCCCAGACTCTTTCTTTGAGGAGAAGGCACATCTCAAGTTTGAGGAATGGCCTGCTTTATTAACCTTCAGCCATACAAGAAAAGGTAACTCCTCAGCAGGGACCGCCGACCAACTATGTGGGACGCTGAAGAAACCCAAACTACAAGAGAGAACCCTGAAGGCAAAGTAATCAAAGACACAGCGATACTCAGTCGAGACTAGCATCCCTAAGAAAGCAAAAGGTCGCTGTGCTTGGCAGGATTCAAACAAGAAAGAATCCATGGGAGTAGGGGTCTCACGGATTATCAGTCCACCACGAGAAGGTGCATCAAAAAACAAGCTTTGAAGGCATCCAGACAAACGACCTCATCAATCTTGTGAACCCAGGGCAAGACCCAACCTGCAAGTGCTGTCATCTGCCCTCAGCATCTAAAGACCACACATTTTGGGAATGCGCTTCGTTAACATCATTTTGGACCAAAATCTTGACATACTCCTCAAAGAGCCTCAGAGTTACAATCCCACCAAATCCATTAATGATGATATTTAGTGGTCTCCCTGATTGCATTAAAGTGCATAGGGAGACGCTGATTATAGTAGCCTACAACACACTGTTAGCACACAGGCTTATCTTGCTGCACTGGAAGAATCCCAGCCCACCCTCTATAGCGCCATGTGGAAGCCATGTTCTCTATACAGTAGGTTCTGTAGTACCTCACATGAGGAAAAAAAACTCCAAGGGGATATGTCCAAAAACTTTTTTAAAATATGGCAAAGATGCCTTAAAACTATTTTAAAATAAACATGCTAGGCTTGTGATTGACTTTCAAATGTCATCAGCTGTTTTATGGTTTATAAAAAAGAGGGGTTTTTGTTTCTTTGTTTCTTTTTTTATGTCTTTTTTTCCTGCTGTTGTTTATCCTTTGTATTTTTTATTTTTCCTATGCTCTCATTGCAATTAATTTAATATAAATGGTTATATCTGGTATGTTATTATAATAGGTTCAAACAGCTGAATGCCACTGTAATGTTCTGGTTTTGGAAAAAAATCTTAGGAACTATGAGACCCCCGACAGGACTGGGTGATGAAAACGCAGCATCTCCATAATATGAGTGAAGGTGTTTTATTCTAAATTATATTTCCACTACAAGATCCCAGAGGTTTATTTTCCTTTTTTGTGTCTTCTCTGTTTGTTGTAAAGCATTATTTTTGACATGTTTATAGTAATTACAGGTTCTTTTCTGATAATATTGATCTGTTTATGTGTTTTATTAGTATCTAGGTATTGTGCTCTTATGTTCTGTTGTGTTCCTTGTGTTTTGGAGGTGGAGCCTCAAGAGGCGGGGCTACTCTGACATCACTGCTGAAGGACCGCCCTCACCCTTTATATTGGAAATGGCTCCTTCAGTGGGTTATATTACAACAAAGGTGGGGTTTTTTTTCCACAAACTTATATTTTGTATTTCTGATGTTTTTGTTTAGTCTGAATCCTTATTTTCCATGTTTCTTTGTTATTAGTTTTGATTTTGTTTATTATTTCTTAATACAGTATGATTCCTGTAAAGTGTTCATTATTTACTATCTGTGTATAATTCCAGGCATAATATCTGGCAAAACCCAAGCTCTGCTTCTAACCTGCCTAATACCATCCACATACATTGAAGCATGGAGATGACAGGGACGGTGAGACTGGCAGAACTGCGGAAAGGATGAAAAACTACAGAGAGGTCCTTGAAGAAAACCTGCTCCAGAGTGCATACCACCTCAGGCAGGGGCGACAGTTCACCTTTCTGTTAGACAATGACCAGAAGCATACAGCCAAGACATCACTAGAGTGACTTCAGAACAAGTCTTTGAGTGTCCTTGAGTGGCCCGACAGAAACCCAAACCATAGAACACGTGTGGAGAGATCTGCAGATGGCAGTTCACAGACGCTTCCCATCCAATCTGGCGGAGCTGGAGAGGCTTGAAAGCTTGTGGAGACTTACCCAAGAAGGCTCGAAGCTAGAATTGCTGCCAAAGGGGCTTCTAGAGAATACTGAATTAAGGGTCCAAATACTTCAATGAATGAGAGGTTTCAGTTTTTGATTTTTAGTAAATCTGCAAGCTTTTCAGACAGCATGGTTTCACTTTGTTATTATGGGTTATTGATTGTAGATTGATGGGAAAAATGGCAAATGTATCCATTTAAAATTAAATCAACAACATAATGAAGAGGGCAGAACGCATTTTCTCAGCCCACTGTATGTGATTTCTTGGTGCACCTCATTTAACACGCCATGAGGCTGACTGGTTATCATAAGTTTTTAATTAACATTCACAACAAAAACGGATGGTAGAAATGTCACAGCCTCATGGATCCGGCATCCTGTTTACAGATCTTGGCCTGGTTACTGTCTGAGTACAGTGTTCATGTTCTTTTTCCTCCTCCTCCTCCTCTGTGTGGATTTTTCCTCTGTCATGTATCCGGGCTCATGTAAGGTATACAATACCGAGCTGTGGCGAGACGGGGCTCTGTTGCAAATGGTGTCATCTTTTTTTCTCCCCCTCAGCACCTACAAGACACCCTTGTGGGCAAATAACCCTGCCCCTTTCGGTCACATGATATATAAATAATATATAAATACCCAAATTCCCCGAACTTTGGTGTCTCATTTGGACTCGGACATGCACAATGCTCTATATGACAGATTTGCTGTTAAGAGACACCTACTTTAGAAGCCAGGAAAGCTATTCATATTCAGGTTTTTTTGTGCGCCCGTGCACCCGTTTTGACAGTTTATGTTATAATTAAACACTTCTTTGGACTCACCCTTTTGTTCCCTCCACACCTCTCACATCCCAAAGACTTGCAGACAATTCCTAATGGGACAGTGTGGGTGAGAGGGCACATGCATGAGTGAACCCTGCCGTTCAGTGGCATCCCGTCCCAAATGGTTCTTGTCTTGTCCACGTATCGACTACAGTAATATGATCTGGAATTAGACTGTGAATGTAGCAAAGACTCTTGTGTCTTGTAGTGTATTCAGGTAATGTGCACATGTATGTTTGAACGCAATATGCAAAGTAAAACTAAAAAGAAACAAGAACTCAATTTAATAAACACCGGACACTGAAAAATGGGAAAAGAGCAGGCAGCATCGAGTCACTGGCTTCCCACCGCTACCGAAGAAGACTTACAAAAAAGCCCGGCACCCAAAATTAAAGGAGCTCATTCAAAAGCACGAAGTCTGGAGGCTAAAGTACCTTAACAAATGCTGCTTCAAGGACACGAGGCCGCCTTTCTGCTGCCATTATCTGATGACAATAGTACAGGCAGCCCTGAGAGGCACTTCGGGAAGAATTAATCCCACTTCACAACGGGTTTTGCCGCAACAAGTCAGGCTGGGTCACACCGATGTGTCAATCAACGGCCACTAATAAAGCTCCATCAGCACGAAAGCTGCTTGTTATTGGGTGATTTCAATAGCAATGTCAAAGTACGACTGACACCCAAAAACACTGGCATATGAAAAAAATCTTTTTTTTTTTTCTTTTTTTTTTTTTTTTTTAAAAGCTTGGATGCCCTTCCCTGGGGGATTCAGCACAGTCAATAATAAACCACCACGGTCCTTTCCTGCTGCAGGTGCGGCACTCCAGAAAAAGAGAGCAGGACGCCGGCATCACCCAAAAACACAGCTTTTTAATGTGATATTGACAAACTCATAGACATTTTGAGTGACAAATGCTTTATGGTTTAATCAAAAATCCAGTAGTGTGCGCCTATCTAATGAAACCATAAAATATCATTCAAGCAAAAGCTGCCAAGGCTGATCGAGTCTTTCATAGCCAACTGAATTTATTTGTGATGCTTTATTTTTTAATTTTTTATCCTTTTCCTGCTAGTTAATGCCTTATGATGTTTTTTTTTTTTTTTTTGGTGAATTATAACAAAAAAAAACAAACCAAAACAAATGTCCTTCTCTAAGAAGGGGCGCACACGCTGGACCAGAGACCAATTCAGGGTGACAGGAATTTCTGTTGTTCTGTTGCTTTGAGCTAAGACCTACTGTCCCCTAGTGATGCTCAACTCAAGCTTCCTTTGTCATAAATATACGTTACTGTGTTCATAAGAATGACTTCCATTTATACTATCTGGGGGCCTCCAGACTCACCTAACATATGGTAATGTAAGATGGTGAATTTTTTGGGGTCCCCCTCCTATTTTTGTCCCTCTAGATCAGGAGTACTGAATGACCGTCCTAGAGGTTCGCAGTGGCTGCAAGTTTTCATTCCAACCAGTTTTGTAATTAGAAGGCAGGCCTAACAGATGGTGGAACTTGGTGCTAAATTACTATATGGCTTGTAAGCGCTTTCATTCGTTGCATATTTTTTTGTTTTCTGAAAACTTTATCAATATGTTTGGTGGTCCTTCCCATCTCTCTCATTTATTTCAAAACATTTAATATGGATAATTCATGAAGCACATACACGGGTTTAAAAGGCAGCACATTAGCTGGAGAGCTGCTGTTTCTTTGGTCATTTCAGCCTCAATATTAACAATGAAAACCAAAATGCAGCACCTTAAAACAAAAACAGGCAGATAAGGGTTTTGTATGAGTTAACTAAAACTAAAAGTTTTATTAGCAAATAAATGGGTTCTAATTAAGAAAGGGATTAAAGAAAAAATGTGCAGCCACTGCGGATCTATGGGACTGTCATTGAGTACCCTGCTCTGGACCCAAACAACCCTCATTCTTTTAGGCAATTGTTTGACCATATTGTTTGCAAGAAATGACACCCTTATGATAAACAGTAAGCCAACAGGTGTCTTCAGCAAAGGCGATCAGAAGGACTGGAAGTTGATTTAATTCTTTGCCAGTGTTCTTTGCCCTCCTAAAAGCCACTCCCAGAAGGTTAAAAATGACAAATTGCAAACATAAGCAAGTGGGATGTCGTTGTAGACTAATCAAGATCAGCGATTACCAGAATATGATGTTATTTTAGATTTTTGACCATCTATTATTCCTTTATGGACGTTGCAGCAGGGTGAATGATGGGGCAGGGCAAATTCAAAATATTTGGGTTGCCAACCAGGCAAAACCCTGTTTAATTCCAACAAATAAGAAAACGTTAAATAAAACATGTGCTCGATGGCTCTCTTTCATCGGGCCAGTTCCCTTGGTTTGGTGATCTGTACAAAGGATGCACTTATTTTCTCTCTCTCTCTATAACAGTCTGGTCCACATGAAATGCCTTTAATACTGAGTAGACTGAAAGAGGTGGGGCTTCCTCGTCTTCATTGACATTAAAAAGCAGTTTTTTGAGTCTGTGAGGGAAAAAGGAGACAAGACTGTTAGTGACAGCGCCCCCTCTTGTCCTGGGGTGGGACCACATACCTCAGGTGAGTCCGGAAGGCAGCCCTATGATGTGCAAGCACAACGACGTCTATCAGAGGGAGACAGATTTGTATTGCAAATCAAGAATATGCAGACTGAAGCACACCTATAACATTTCAAATATGTGATGCAACTCTTCTTGTTTATGACGTACTTCTACCTCATGTAGTAAATCATTACATTTCTAAATAAAGGTGACTTACGCTAGTTCAGACTTTGCAAATCTTACATGTAAATTTTTCTACGTCTGGGCAGTACCTGAGAGTGTGCACACCCATACACACACATGCAAGCATGTAAGATTAATTAAGTGATAACATTTATTCAGTACTCGTTTGCTTGAACTAAAGAGATTACAAACCATTTTTCAGACAGTTGCTTTAGAGCTCTAAATGCTTTACACGGAGAGAGCAAATTCAATGCTGAAATGATAATTATGTAATTACAGAAAAGTTGAAGGAAGAAAAAAAAAAAGAAAGAAAGAAAGGCGGGCGCCCTCACACACTTATACATAGGCAGGCTTTTTTGAATTCATTACACAGGCGCCACCTTGGGAAATACAGATTTCAAAAGTAATCATCTTAAGCATCTGCAGAGTTTCAGACAATTTAGGTTTAATTATTTTTTAATTTTACTTTCAAGTTTTACGCATTTTTTAACCTCCATTTCTCCCAATTCCCCAGCAAAATAATGCCACATGATATTTCCCAAACTGGAGATTTAATGGATTACTTCTGTGCTGTCAAAGTGCTGTAATCAAATCTATTATACCATTTCCATTAGGCACTGAAGCATCTCCAAGTGATTTATGTTAAAAAAATAATAATAAAATAAAGAATTGTGAGCAGAATGAGATGATGTAGAGCACGGCATGCAGAGGTGGCACTGAGACCGAGGCCAAGTACAAGCGGGTAAATCCAGCTGGGGCTGGCTCTACCATTTTCATTTCTGACAGCAGAGCCAAGCAACCGCCACCTGCTCAGAAAGAAGCTCTTGCCGGCATAAAGAAATTTACACACACGGCTCCTGCGTGATGGAGCTGACAAACACCACACGGGCGGGATACAAAGGAGCAGCCGCCACGAAACAGCAGCTTCATTACTTTGGCAAAATGCACAGGATAACACAACGAGCTTTAGTACTTCATCAACTGTCAGCTGTATGTTCAATGTACGCTTATTATTTTTAAACTGGCACCCACTGGGGTGACGCAGGGTGGCTTGGTGGTACAATGCTGGGCACTGCTGCCTGACAACTTGAGTGCACTGCTGTCATGGTTTAGCCAGGGTATTGTCTCTGGGACATGTAAGTTGCAATTGTATTTATTAAAATGTTATTCTGTCTACCAGTTTATTAAGTATATCATTTTATGTATTTACGATATATTTTTGTACTGTTGTGAAGCACGTGCCCTTAGGGGACATCTATAGGGCTATTGCCAGGTAGGCAATACCACTGTGAGTCGATAGAGGGCACGGCTGCCAACATACTTTTCTATCTGCAGTAAGGAAAGATGTCGACCAGAAGATGTATGACATCACTTCATTGCCAGTCCAGGATGTCCCACCCCATCCAGGTGGCCCCAATATACTTATAATGGCTCCTGGAATTGTATGTTCAGTTAAAAATGTGACTGAGGAGAGACAGAACATCTACTCAGAAGTGCTTTAACCTTAAAACCCTTTCGTTTCCCAGCAAAACTATTAATTTTGCACCCTTTTCTGGCTCTCTTTTCATTTTCTTTACACTTTATTAAATGGGGAGGATCAGGGTGGGTCTCCAAATCTTTATAGTTCTGTTAGAAAAACTGCAAAAGCTATTGAGGATGACGGAAGACACTGGTAAAGTCCAAAGAATTGCACTGGGGCTGCCCCATTTAGTCTGATGCCGGGAGTTAGCAAAAGAACATTGGGGCGCAATGGTGCAAAGGGACACAAACAGTAGGCAGTAGTTGCCTTGAATTGGTTTCTTAATTCAGTATGGCTCAGTAGAGCAGGTCTGACTTGGAGGAGCTCCGTCCAAAGGCCAGCACAGGTCCAAATGAGACATCTCCTTCCGGGGACGTCCCATTTTAACAGGATTCTGACCAGAGTCTTCATGGGGCAGAGGATGAGAAAAGAGACGATATTATTAGCAAAAGTGCCCCCTCTTGTCCCGGAGTGGTATTACATATCTCTGATGAGCTCAGAAGATGATCACCAGACATGCATGCATGGCACTATTTAAAAAAAAAAAAAAGAAAAACTGGGAATAAAGAAAGACGCACTGTAACCAACAGTGATTCATGAGACAAAAAACAAAGTCAAAAATACAAGCATGACACAAAATAAGAAAAACTTTCAGAAAAAGTATCTGTAAAACACAAGAACGACAGATAAAAAAGGGTTTTGGAATCTGAGGAAAACTCAACTTTCTGAGTGACTTTTGTCCCTTGATACATTTTGGACATTTAAGATATTTTTGGGTTATAAACGCCTGTTCCCCACTTTTGGGGCCTGCACAGGCCAAAGTCTGCCAGTAGATTTTACAGTCAGGCAGCCTGGGGTGAGGCCTGTTTCTGAGCTGGCTGGCCTTGTTTATGGGTATTTCCAGAGGTCTTTTGCTATTTTATGTGCACTTATTGATAACATCCATCAGTATGAGTGAACTGAACATCTGACCCTCTCCTGGCTTGGCCTCTTATATTAATAATACTAATAATACATTTTATTTATATAGCATCTTTCCCATGCCCCTGGCAGCTGTACACCAAGCATGCTGCCGTTTTTCCACATTTCAGGACATGATTTTGCGTCAATGCACACAAGCCTGCTGATTGACTTGTAGGCTACCCAGAGTTCATCTTTATTAGTTGAGGAGAGCAGAGGTTTTCTTTGGCCGGCTTTCCAATCTGAATAAGCAATGTATGTTAATCAGTGAAGACACAAAATGCTTTAACCTCAGCAAAGCAAGGAGATACAAAAGGCTCAGTGTCCTCATCGTGGCATCAGTATTCTGGAGTGAGCGAGCGTGCGAGATCCCTCAATTCTGCATATTTAACCTTGAGCCTCAGCCATTTGCACTTCCGGATAGCTCGCTGCTCCTAACAGGCTGTAATTCTCTAACATACTAAGTGGGGGACATTTTCCCACAAACTGAAGCGCTAACACTAAAGGAAGCTGGGGATGCACAAATGCGGCATTTGCTTAGATCTTTTTACTGAATAGGATAATCCGGAGAAGTCTTAACACTCCAAAATTAAACAAAAAATAAATGTTTGGTAAACTGGTAAGAAGTCAATGAGACTTTTGAAAAGCTGAAGATTTCAAACAAATACGAGGCAGCGTTCTTCTCATTTTACTCCAAACTGATTTTCAGACTTCTGTCTTTGAAGTAGACGATTATAATTTTTACACTAAATATTAGACAATGTGGAACATTAATCAGTTGTTGGAATTCAGTCAGGGTTCTTTCCTCTGACTGGGGTTCAAATTCTTGTTTCATGTATTTTTTGTTCACTTTGGAGTTTCTGATTTATATCAATGTTGCTTTTGTTTATTATTTTCTGTATTCCCTATGCCTGTGTTATGTTCCATGTGCTTTGTGTGTGATCCCCCAAGAGACAAACTAAAGCAGGTTCAACCCACAATTCCTTGCAGTTCATTCAAATGCGCTTGGGAAATGGAGAGTTTCATAAATTGTGATTTTAAGTGCTTTTTGTAAATTTCTAGACTTTTTGATTTCTTCTCTGTTTTTTGACCATCGTTTGCTGGGTTTGAGCTTAGGACTTTTTGAAGCTTTACTATTTAACAGGGCGGTTTTTTTTTT
Source organism: Erpetoichthys calabaricus (assembly GCF_900747795.2). Taxonomy (NCBI): domain Eukaryota; kingdom Metazoa; phylum Chordata; class Cladistia; order Polypteriformes; family Polypteridae; genus Erpetoichthys; species Erpetoichthys calabaricus. The sequence continues at coordinate 82,237,471 of NC_041411.2, read as the reverse complement.
AAATAAATCTTTAATTTGTTAAGATTCTGTGTTGCCCTCTGTTATACTAGCTGGAGTTTTTGATGGGATTTCCTCCTCTACTGGGCATTTTTGTGTTTTTTGTTCTTGCAAACTCTAAAGTACATAACACGAGTAATGTTGAATTGCTATTCAGTATTCTTATAGATCTATCCATCCATCCATCCATTTTCCAACCCGCTGAATTCGAACACAGGGTCACGGGGGTCTGCTGGAGCCAATCCCAGCCAACACAGGGCACAAGGCAGGAACCAATCCCAGGCAGGGTGCCAACCCACCGCAGTCTTATAGATCTAGTTGTATTTAAAAAAGATAGTCAGAAAGACAGTTGGTCAGATAGATAAGAAAGGCACTATAAAATAGATAGACAGATAGATATGAAAGGCACTATATGATAGACAGATAGATAGATATGAAAGGCACTATATGATAGATAGATAGATAGATATGAAAGGCACTATATGATAGATAGATAGATAGATAGATAGATAGATAGATAGATAGATAGATAGATAGATAGATAGATAGATAGATAGATATGAAAGGCACTATATGATAGATAGATAGATAGATAGATAGATAGATAGATAGATAGATAGATAGATCGATAGATAAACTATATAACAGACAGGCAGGCAGAGATATGAAATGCACTATATGATAGTTTTTTTTCCTATTTATTCTTTTTTCCTTTCTCAAATATTTCTCATATTAAGTTATTTATTTTGTTTTTGGTTTTGTTCTGACTTTAATTATGCTGTCTTTCTTATTTTTTTAATGTTGCATTATGTTAAGATTATATACATTAGTTTTCATTGCTCTTTGCCCTGACTCCTGTATGTGGGGTCTCAGGAGCTGGTGTCACCTTTCTATGCCACTCAGGTCCTGGCCCAACAGTATTTAAGACTGGCAGCTGACTGATTAGCAGCCTTGACATTATGTTCCTGGTTTTTGATTTTGTTAAATTCTTTGGTTTTGATCAACAAAATTGACCTATGACCCTAATAAAATTACAAAAAAACAGCTACATGCATAACAAATTCTCAATTAGAACAGCCGTATCTGAGGATCTGGACTTTACATATAGAGATGGAAATGTCCATTTCTCCATTTTCCAAATGCCAGTAGAATGTTTCAGGAAGCAAAGTGAATCTCGTTTGCAATAGGGGTAAAGGGGTCATTAAACTCTGGATGGGACGCCAGTTCAGATGTAACAGCTAAAGCCTTCACTGATGGATTGCTACATTGAGGATAATGGAAAGGCAGCATGACTTTATGATATTGAGAAAACAAGAAGATTGGCGCCACTGTGGACAGCACAGGGCATCTTAGTGTATATAATAAAAAAAAATTAAGAAAAAAAAACAATAAAGGGCCGCTGGTCCGTGTGGCACCTCTAATTAGTTTCTGCTTTCAATTCATCCGCCTTGACTGAGGGCTAATTGCACATATTCTGTTTCCTTAATGCATGGCACTGCTTCATGTTTATAGAAGGGCACACGGGTGGAAAAGTGCTCTCATTTGCATTCTCTGGGGATGCGTTCTAAACAAATGGACGCTGCCTCTTGCAAAGTCACAGTTTGCATCTGCTTTTCTAATTATGTGGACTCATTTAGAAGTGCAGAGGCTTTTCGGGGGCAGCGTTCAGAAGAGCTGGGAAGGGGATGTTTGCTGGTGCCGCTGCCCTGAGCTGGCAGTCCATTCTTTTATGGAGATTTGTGGTGATTTGCACTTCTGACAATGTCAGCCTTGCGATGGCACTGCAGGTGTCTCTGCATCTGCAGGATATCAGCCTGACCCCAGTGTCAGCTTTGAAAGAGATGACTCAAGAGCGCAGACGCCACCACCATCTTAAGAACCTGAATCTGTTTACTTGAGTGGCAAAAGCCATCTGCATCAAAACAGCCAAATGAACTCTGAGGTACCCCACAGAGAAACCTCCGTGCACTGAACTGGGATGTGTCAGTTAGGACAAGGCCAGAGGCAGACAGACATTCAAAGGCACCCTTCTACGTTTACTCACCACTTCCCTCCTTTATGGGACCCCAAACCAGATGGCAATAAAATATCCACCCATTTCATCTCATTTCATTTTCTGAATTTATTTTCCTGGAGAGCTGGGGTGGCGGCAAATCTAACAGGTCAGCCCAGACTTCCCTCTCCCCAGATACAGATTCCAGCATTTCCTGAGGAATTTCTAGGCATTCCGAAGCCAGCTGAGAGATACAATCTTTCCAGTGTGTCCAGCGTCTGTCAGATGGTTTACACCCAGTGGGACATTTCTGGAGCAGCTCCAGCGGCAGCCACCCTGGAGGGAGCATCCTTACAACATACTCAGACCACCTCAACTGGCTTTTCCTGATCCAGAGGAGAAGCCATTAAGAAGGCTAACAGAAGTTAAGTTATATAGCGCTCTGATGTGTGCAGTGTGAGGCAAAGGAGGTTCTGCTCAAGCTTTATAACACACCGGTGAGGCCTCATCTGGAGTTCTGTGCGCAGTTTTGGTTTCCAGGCTACAAAAAAGACAAAGCAGCACTGGAAAAAGTCTGGAGAAACACAACTATTATGATTCCAGGGCTACAGGGGATAAGTTATGAGGAAAGATTAAAAGAGCTGGCCCTTTACAGTTTAAGCAAAAGAAGATTAAGAGTGGACATGGCTGGTTTTTAAAATTAGTTCCTGAAGGGTGCAAGGGTCCATGATAACAGTCTACAAGTGCTTTGTGGATTTAGACAAATCTTTTGCCCATGTTCCCTTGGCATATACTGTGGGACGTGCTGCGGCAGTACAGGGTGACAGGGTTGCTTTTGCTTGCTAAAAGCTCCTTATATGAACACAGTGAGAGCCATGTCCAAATACTTGCTGTTAAATCAAATTTGTTCACTCTGGGTGTCTGGTCACCACTCCTGTCCAGCTGAAGGGGCTAAGTGTAGCATTATAACATAACCACACTATGTGTGAAGCCGACTTGTGTTTTGTAACAGTGTGGATTTGTATATTTTATGCTTTATCTTTGTTATTTGACTTCATTTGTAATTCTATAATTATGCTCTGTCTCTTTGTAATTGGAGCCACCCAGACATCACTGCTACTAAGCCCTCACTCTGACTATACTAGTGAGCTGAGAAGCCTCAGTAGCAGCACATCATTCAGTTATTGTGGAGTTAAGTGAGTGTTGCATCTTCTTTAGCACATCACTCATGTCTGTAACTATTTATGGATTGCAAGTTCACATCTCAAGACCTACTGGGACGGGATTACTTTTATACCAGGACATGGGGTAAAGCAATTCTTACCAGAGGATCTGTGTAATTTTAGTCCCGTCTGAATCACTCACGTCAGTAACTTTTTACAGACTGCGTGTTCTTGTCTTAGTAACAATTACAGAGAATTTTACCATTTTTAAAAAGTCCATGAAAAATAACCTCACCTCAGGTTAAACTAGTCCCGTGTGAATCAACATGTCAGTAAAATTCCATCATTTGAGCAATTTGAATGGGGTTAAATTACAGAAGTACTCTGGTAATAATTACTTTATCCGGAGTCTAAAGTGTAAAAAAAGAACTGCTGATACTCCTTATTGGGCGCTTTGACTGGAGAGGTGGTGAGGTGTTATATCCTGTCTTAGGTGCAAAGGAGTGCTGATATACACGATTTATATAGAAAAGCAGGTGGCTGTGGTGCTGTTCCCCTTGAAGATGGAAATGGACATACAGTTAGGTCCATAAATATTTGGACAGAGACAACTTTTTTCTAATTTTGGTTCTGTACATTACCACAATGAATTTTAAATAAAACAACTCCGATGCAGTTGAAGTGCAGACTTTCAGCTTTAATTCAGTGGGGTGAACAAAATGATTGCATAAAAATGTGAGGCAACTAAAGTATTTTTTGAACACAATCCCTTCATTTCAGGGGCTCAAAAGTAATTGGACAAATAAAATAACTGGAAATAAAATGTTCATTTCTAACACTTGGTTGAAAACCCTTTGTTGGCAATGACAGCCTGAAGTCTTGAACTCCTGGACATCACCAGATGTTGGGTTTCCTCCTTTTTAATGCTCTGCCAGGCCTTTACTGCAGCGGCTTTCAGTTGCTGTTTGTGGGCCTTTCTGTCAGAAGTTTAGTCTTCAACAAGTGAAATGCCTGCTCAGTTGGGTTAAGATCAGGTGACTGACTTGGCCATTCAAGAATTTTCCACTTCTTTGCTTTAATAAACTCCTGGGTTGCTTTGGCTGTATGTTTTGGGTCATTGTCCATCTGTATCATGGAACACCGCCCAATCAGTTTGACTGCATTTAGCTAGATTTGAGCAGACATTATGTCTCTGAATACCTCAGAATTCATTCGGCTGCTTCTGTCCTGTGTCACATCATCAATAACACTAGTGTCCCAGTGCCACCGGCAGCCATGCACGCCCAAGCCATCACACTGCCTCCACCGTGTTTTACAGATGATGTGGTATGCTTTGGATAATGAGCTGTTCCACGCCTTCTCCATACTTTTTTCTTGCCATCATTCTGGTAGAGGTTGATCTTGGTTTCATCTGTCCAAAGAATGTTTTTCCAGAACTGTGCTGGCTTTTTTAGATGTTCTTTAGCAAAGTCCAATCTAGCCTTTCTATTCTTGAGGCTTATGAGTGGCTTGCACCTTGCAGTGCACCCTCTGGATTTACTTTCATGCAGTCTTCTCTTTATGGTAGACTTGGATATCGATACACCCGCCTACCCCCTGGAGAGTGTTGTTCACTTGGTTGGCTGTTGTGAAGGGGTTTCTCTTCACCATGGAAATGATTCTGCGATCATCCACCACTGTTGTCTTCCGTGGATGTCCAGGTCTTTTTGCGTTGCTGAGTTCACCAGTGCTTGCTTTCTTTCTCAGGATGTACCAAACTGTAGATTTTGCCACTCGTAATATTGTAGCAATTTCTCGGATGGGTTTTTTCTGTTTTTGCTGCTTAAGGATGGCTTCTTTCACCTGCATGGAGAGCTCCTTTGACCGCATGTTGTCTGTTCACAGCAAAATCTTCCACATGCAAGCACCACACCTCAAATCAACTCCAGGCCTTTTATCTGCTTGATTGATAAGGACATAACGACGGACTTGCCCACACCTGCCCATGAAATAATAGCCTTTGAGTCAACTGTCCAATTACTTTTGAGCCCCTGAAATGAAGGGATTGTGTTAAAAAAATGCTTTAGTTGCCTCACATTTTTATGCAATCATTTTGTTCACCCCACTGAATTAAAGCTGAAAGTCTGCACTTCAACTGTATCTTCGAGTTGTTTCTTTTAAAATTAATTGTGGTAATGAACAGAACCAAAATTAGATTAAAGTTTTCTCTGTCCAAATATTTATGGACCTAACTGTATTGTTCTTGTAAATAAGGATTACTACTGTGGTCCAATCGGGGAACAGGGAAATGTCGATACAGAGTACCGATGAGTACTGGCCCACTTCAGGCATTGACTTTAGCTCACCTCCCTAATGTCAAAACTAATTCTGTCCATATAGAGCTTAAAATTATAGAGGTCCTCTCATAATTATTACTTTACTTCACCTCCTGGTGTAAAACTAATCCCGTCTGAATAGGGCTTAAGTAAATATTACACAGCCTTCTACCTTCTATATAAAGTCTGTAAAATATAACCCCAGGTCTCGTGTGAATTGACATGACAGTGAAACTGTCATTTGAGCGGTTCAGATGGGACTAAAATTACTGAGGTCCTCCAATAATAATGACTTTACCCCACTTCCTGGTGTAAAGCTAATACTGTCCAAATAGGGCTTAAAAATGACAGAGGTCCTTTGGTAATTATTACTTTACCCTTCCTGCCGGTGTTAGACTACTCCCGTTCGAAAAAGCCTTCAGTCTTCTTGTTACGATGTCTTGCCTATTTAACTGACTCATCTCCTGTTCATGCTGACTGCATTCCAGTCCTTCCTTAAAAACTGTAAATTTGTATTTTCTTTTGGCTTGACACAAGATCACTTCAATTGTCTGGTTTTCATCTCGATGTGCTTTCGAACTTACATTTGATCTCCTGGTCCTCATTTCAAATCTTTCCTGCTTTTCTTTAGCAGAGCAAAGAATTTAAGTCAGTAACTAAAAAAGTCAGAAACTACAAAAATGCTAAAAATTCAAGCAGTACGTATAAATAAAGATCTTTACACCACAATAATCAGAAAGTTACACCCCAGCCTGAAAAAAATGGTGGACAGCAGAACTTCAGCAGTGATATCATGGTGGTCCCATCCCACAGAAAACAAGGAACATAGGCAAACAACATCAACACACAATGCATAAAAATGAAACATTACAATATTTTCAAAAAACACATGAACACAGGGTGGCGGTTTGGCTATAATGAGGTGGAATCTTCCAGTTGATGAAGGGGACGTGAGACCTCTAAAAGCCTTAACTGGTCAGCTATCCAATTTTTAAAACTATACTATACCAGAATTATGCTGAATTCAAGCTGAGCAGGTAATGTTTGCATACCAGCCCCTCGTGCACAGACCCCAAAGGGGACGTCCCACGTTGTTCTTTGTTAACCATAATTGCATACTTGTGTGCTTAAAACTATAAGGAGAACTCTTCCCTCTTCGCATTATAATACACATATATGTTGACAAAACTCTAAACGGAAACCCAACTCTCAGGGCTCCATATTATAACATGTATAAATCAGCTCAATCGAAACCCTGAGGGGGAAAGCTCCTGGGTGACATGTGGCTGTGTGGGCCTGGGGGTAAAGCAGCTGAGAGCCACAGGGCAGGTGGCTTGAAGATGGCTAAGTTAGGAGAATTATATGTTATTTGCTTTAGGATCACTTGGTATCAGCACTGAGGTGCAAAAGCTGGTAGTAGTACCAATGTCAAAATTTTAGTACCCAATCCAGCACTACTGGCCGGGCCAGGTTTCTTTACTTGCCTGTAAAGGGGCTCAACCAACTGGGCCTAATTCCAGCTCCACTGGCCTGTTAACTGACCCAACATGGAGATTAAGCCTTAAAAGTAGTTTTAAATATTTCAAAAAATATAACAAAAACAGCCCCAAAAGAGGACAGACAACCATAAACCCTAGTCTTGTATAAAAAAGGGCAAATGAAAAACATTTATGAATAAGGATTAAACAGAGGGCAGCACGGTGACGCAGTGGTAGCGCGGCTGCCTCGCAGTTAGGAGACCTGGGTTCGCTTCCCAGGTCCTCCCTGCGTGGAGTTTGCATGTTCTCCCTGTGTCTGCGTGGGTTTCCTCCGGGCGCTCTGGTTTCCTCCCACAGTCCAAAGACATGCAGTTTAGGTGGACTGGCGATTCTAAATTGGCCCTAGTGTGTGCTTGGGGTGTGGGTGTGTTTGTGTGTGTCCTGCGGTGGGTTGGCATCCTGCCCAGGATTGGTTCCTGCCTTGTGCCCTGTGTTGGCTGGGATTGGCTCCAGCAGACCCCCGTGACCCTGTGTTCGGATTCAGCGGGTTGGAAAATGGATGGATGGGTTAAACAGATCAAGAAAAGGGAAATAAAGGATTTTCCTCAAAGGCAAACCAGAGCAAACAAGTCCAAGTCCACAAACCAGAAAAGGAGTCCAATAACAATGAGAAAGATAATCGAAACACTGTAAATCCAAACAGAACACAATATTTACTGTACATGAAACTCCACTGCCTGTCTACTCACTTGTCCTGGTCCATCTCAGTATGTGACTACAGATGGCCCAACTGAAGGAGGTGTCAATGTCTGCGGGCACTGGGTTATCACAAATGTCATCCTGGCCACACAGTTAAAAATAGCAAAGAGGCCACTTCCTCTGTCCATTATTGTAATGACTTGTGTGTCCCAAAGAGGAGATGATAGATGCTTTTTTTAAAAATGAATATGCCCCCCCCCCCCCCCCCCCAGTAACTAAATACGTCTCAGGCTCTCAGTTGGACAACAGTAATGAATGAATAAATGAAGATCCAGCACTTCTTAAGAAAGTCTTGAAAAGACTCCATTTTCAGTCAGGGGGCTTTGAAAATCCCTTTACTCTTTCCCTCAGAATAATTTGAAATCTCATCAGCATTACTCACAAGCCTATGGAAGCGACTACAGACATGACATGAAGCTCCATTGCCTCTTAGACAGGAGATGGTGATACCCATCATTTCTAAGTTTTGCCGTTAGGAAAACCTTGAAAATTAATCACTTTTAAATCTCATCTAAAGGAATGCCTAGAAAACCTGTCACATGCTGCCCAGAGAAATAACATGAACATCAATGGAGCTACTCGGAATGTCTGCCAGGTGCCTGCAGGAATGTTGGGGAAAAGCGAGTAAAGGTAATGATATATCACATTAACTAGATTATGGCAAAAATATAAAAGGCTCCTGCTGTTATGGTAAGCAGCACATAAAATGACCTCTGAAAGAGCTGTTAAACAGGACGGCTTCATCCAAAGCAGACTGACCTAAAACTCCGCTGACAGGCTTTGATCTACACAGCCCTAAAATGGGTAACTAAATACAAAAGTTCAAAATTTATCTGTAATTGTTCCACAATATAAAAATTACACATACATGCCCTGCAAGGCATAAAAACACAATACTGTATTTTAGTGTGTCTTTTGCAAACACAAAATGGCTTACAAATCACAAGCAGATACACATGAAGGCAAACACAAGGCGCACGATAAAAGCTCAATGCCACAATTCTGTTGTTTCTTCTAAGGAAGAGCCTGCGTTCTGTGACTCTTTCTTCTTCACAGAAGCTCATATACCTGGAACATTCCAAATAACTCAATGCTTAAACAGCACTGTTTCCCACCTGTCTCTACCACCACATGCACGTGGCTCTAAAAACAACAGTCTTCTCTTACCTCAACAGGAAAGCGTCTGCCATTGATGCTGTGCTCAGAGCCAGCAGAAGCGTTGCTTTGGCCCCAGTGGAACTCCACTTTCTCCGCTTTGAATCGGCCCGGAAGTCCAGCGCCTCGTACAAAATAGTCATCCTTCAGGAGAATGGCAACTGAAAAGAATGGGAGAGTCTGAGTGAGTCATCGGAGATAAAAGAGCAGCCGCACCCCAGAAAGAACAAGCTAGCACCCCCCAAAATAAAATGTAACAAAGCAAAAGAGGCCGAAAAGTACACTTGGCAATTTAGTCTTCATTTACTCGGCCTCCTTGGCGTTAACCCCTAGTGTGGGGGTTCAGGCTCGGAAACTCCATACAATTACAGTTAACCATGAGTCGGACTTGGGGTAACGTGTAATGATCCGCTTTACTTTTTTTAATGTTGCATTAGTCATACAGTGGAGCTGGAAAGTTGAAACTTGCAATTGCATTATTTGTGTCCTCCGCATGTTCACGCTGCCCAAGTGGAAAATTAAACATAGATGCCCCCATGAAAGTTAGTGTTTGGCTGATGTTTCAGCAACAAACATCACGTAACATTTCTATTGTCCAGATTGAAGGAGAAACAGATGAGCAAGAAAAGTGCAAAAAGTATGGTGTCATGGCTAGTAAAGATTTCTATGCTCTTGGCCATTACAAACAGTACTATTTCTGCATGGAAGCTGCAATTTTAAAACTGCACAAAGCACCCATTGAGTGCAATGTAAGAATAGCAGTTTCTGTCAAGTTTAAATCAGTTAGTCTGTTACTGTTCGTCATGGCAATGTTAATGTTGACCTTCTCAATATTTGATATTATGGATTAACGTGATTCATCTAAAAATCTGAAAACCTGAAGTTGGACAAACTTTGACTTGAGAGGCCAGGCCAGAGTTTGCTAGTAGGAATTCTGAGCTTGTAGTTTGTTTTCTTTGCGTTTTCCGAGTCACAGGTCAGTCATTGAGCGCTCTGAGTTTTAGCAGAATGCAGCATTAGTCCAACTTGGGACAGTATTCTGCTGCCATTAGTGGATGAAATAACATTATGCTGCAAAAAAATCATGAAAATGTCTATGTGTTTTGCTACTCTAAGATAACTCTTCAATTATTCATGAGAGGGGCAGAGTCTATGATTAAAAACACAAAAAGACAAACGAAAAGCCGTGAAGGCAATTTTAGAACTAACTGACACTGAACTATTGCTCGAATTGGGTGAAAGTGAGGACCAGGTCACAGTTTTAGTCAGGGTTCCTTATGTTTGTCATTCAGTTTGGATAATTTATTATGGTTATATCTGTTAATATTTTTCTGTTCAGTTTTCATGTGGTCATTATGTTTATTGTATTATTGCTTTAGTTATGTTTAAAATTATTTATGCGCTGTTTCTTTATGTGTCTTTATGATCCTTGTGTTTGTGGGTGGAGCCCAAAGAGACAGGACCACCCCTTGCATCACCTGCTAACAGACCACCCCATCCTTTATAGGCAGGCTGGCAAGAGAGTCGAGCTGCAGACCTCCAGAGCTTCACTCTGCCGAGGAGCCAATGCGGTTCATTTGAATTTGCTTCAAAGTGCCTTGTTACTGGAGGTCACTTACGGACACTGAAGTGGTAGCCGTGTGAGTCTTCTAAAGCACCTTTCCATGGTAAACACTTTCCCAGTGAACTTCACACTTATGTACTGTTTTCAAGTTGAAGTAATGAGAAGTTGCTGGTAGGAATGGAAGTGGCCCTCTTATAATTTTATGTTGCACTTTTTTCAAGGTGAATACTGTCAAAGGTACTTCACTTTAATAGTACATGCTGTTAAATATTTCCCGAGTTCAAGGAATATTGCCAAACTAAATGACTTGCTTTGGGTCACACACGGAGTCAGTGCTGCCTACCCCTTATGATTTTCTGTAGCACCTTTTCATAACAAGCAGCTTCCCAAGGCTCTTCACAGTCACATTGCACTCCTAGCTAGTGAATCCTTGCCATGGTGTTTCACATTTCTAGTTCAGTTCAAATATATTAAACATGGCACCATTTGTATCCATCTGAAACAGAGAACCATATTTCATATTTATCTACCATATAGTGCTAATCATACCTGATATGGCACCTTTTCTATCCATCCATCAAAAATTGACAACCTTTCATATTCAACCATTTATCTATAATATAGTGCCTTTCATATCTATATAATGTATTGCCTTTTGTACATATCCATCATTCTACAATAGAGCACCTTTCATATCCATCTATGTATAATATAGTGTCTTGTATTTTTTTTTTTTATTTACTTATTTGACTGATGCCTTTTATCCACCTACAACATTTGACAGTTTGTGTTCATTTCTTTTATTTTCCAGTTGGAGCAGAGAGGTGACGTGACTTGCTCATGGTCACACAGGGTCAAGTAAAAGGATTTGAAGTCCAAAGCCTTAACCACTATGCAATGTTGCCTGCCTAAGTATCTCTTTATACCATAATCAAATCAAGTTATGCATTTTAATACATGATTTTTTTTTTATCTTGGTGCCGGAGAGAGGAGACTTGTTGAACAGTATGTTACACATGACAGTACTATGACTAATACTATGAGTACTACAACAGCCTTGTAAAGGGCCTCAGGTCTCACACACACACACACACACACACACACACACACACACACACACACACACACACACTCATGCATAGCCAGTCCAGAATGTCCACTTAACATAATATACACACACATCTTTGGAGATGTGGAAAGAAAATCAGAGGGTCCAAAAACAAACCTACAAAGACACAGGGAGAACTTGCACACCTCATACATATAACAAATGAGCAGGGGAACAGCACCATTCTCTATACCACTATGCCAACTCTCCAGCAATGTTATAAAATAACAGAACCACTACCCATGATACCCCAAGACCATATTGAACTATAAAATTAATTTGTATGATACACAAACAAGCTGGCAGGAGTGATTCAACCTCACGAGACCAGCTTAGGTCACCTGGAAGATCACCAAGAGAAGCAGTTTGCACAAGACTGGCAAGTTTTTTTCTTGTTAATTTTTATTCTATACAAAGGAAGCCGTTCAGGCTTGGCTGCACAAAAATAAAGAAGTAAATTAGTGAGCCCCCGTATTCAGTAGCACGACACAAAAAAGTGCACTTTCTTAGTTTATTAGAGTATTACTATAATTTGCAGCTTGCAGCAGGACGATACTCACTGGATAATCGACCTTGTCTTTCATTAGATGCCCGATTTGACTGCGGTCACACTTGCTTATCTGCCTGATGACACCGTGCTGCACGGGATACAAATTCACAACTGAGCCAAATTGGGACGACCACAAGCAGGAAACTTTATGACTCCAACCGTCTGAACCGCTGTGATGCCTCTGTCACCTGTGAGTACCTCAGCTCTCCTAATGACTGGTGAGGGTCCAAGCAAAGACGCTAAAACTCACCAAACTTCCAAGCACATTCAAGATGAACTGCCAGGATTTGTGGGCAACCCTTGCCTTTATTGGGCTAAGGGCAGTTCCTGGCGATGATGGGCAGGTGGTCCTATCTCTTAGGGAACCACCCACAAAAGACAAGGTGCATAGCGTAGACAGAATCAAATAAAGAAAAATGTAAACAAGCATAAAGGATTTAGGAGTCATAGTAGAATTGTCACTATCAACTGCTAAACATTGTTCAGAAGCCATTAAGAAGGCCAACAGAATGTGAGGTTACATAGCGCCCTGATGTGTGGAGTACAAGTCCAAAAATGGTCTGTTCAAGATTTATAACACACTGGTGAGGCCTCATCTGGACTACTGTGTGCAGGCTACAGAAAGACAAAGCAGTGCTGGAAAAAGTCCAGAGAAGAGCAACTAAGCTGATTTCAGGGCTACAGGGGATGAGTTATGAGGAAAGATTCCAAGAGCTGAACCTTTACAGTTTAAACAAAAGACAATTAAGAGGTGACCTGACCAAAGTATTTAAAATTATAAAGTGAACTAGTCCAGTGGATTGAGACGGTGACTTTAAAATGAGTTCATCAAGAACACGAGGACACAGTTGGGAACTTGTTAAGGAGAAATGTCACATAAACATTAGGAAGCTTTTCTTCACATAGAGAACCATAGACACATGGAATAAGTGACCAAGTAGTATGGTGGACAGTAGGACTTTCGGGACCATCAACACTTGACTTGATGCTATTTAAGAACTATGCGGATAGGACTGGTAAGCTTGGTTGGTCTGAATGGCCTGTTCTCGTCTAGACTGTTCTAATGTCTTAATGTTCTAAAATAAATGTAAAACAAACAAAAGAATCAAAAATTAACAAAGAAGTCATAAAACAAAGATCTGAGCCCCTGTCAGAGGAGGGACCCTGGATGAAAGCTAACACTCTTGGGCCAGGCTGGATGTTGGAGATGAATGATCTGTTCACAGAATAGCAGCACCATGATGTCAGCAGAGTTATAAGGAGATGAACACGTATGCAATCAATTATTATGTGTTTTATATTTGTAATTAATTTAGACCACTTTGCAGAGATCTGTTTTGACATTTTCTGTTGTTCACTGTCTGAAAAGCCTAATTACATCCACCGAGATTTATAATAAAAAGTATGAAATTCTTTTCATAGACACTGTACCACTCTGGAAGTTCCATACTGATTAAAGCACAAAGTTTTGGATTCCATCCCGTTTTTTCCTGAGCGTGTTATGTCTTTTTTTTGGGGGGTCACATGATTATGGAAAGGCAGCAGTGACTAAAACTCCCAGCTCAGCCCCCATCTCTGTAACCCTGAATGAGTCACTTCACATGGTGCCACATTGGGCGTATTTTATCATATGCAATGTCAAAAAGACATCAGACATTGTTAAAAACATGTGGCTGCCAATTCAGTCCCAGTTTACCACTCTGAATGAGTCACTAGACAGGCCAAGGCTCAGTTTCAGGTTTCTTTAATATTATACAACTACTGGAAAGCACTACACGCCGACAAAAGCACGTGTTGGCTGATTCAGTTTCCATCTGTGAGTCTGTAATGTTGGTAGCAGAGTTTTTGAAGATCTGTGTGTGCTGTGGAACCATGAGTGGGCCATATAGGAGTAATTATTTGTTAGTCGTCTTCAATAATTATAAACTGTATTATAGCAGTGATCCAAGATAATGAAGAGCGATGAGGGAACCCCGCTGAATTCGCTTCGCCCCAAGTTTGGCAAAAAATGAGGGAATATTTGGCAAACTCTGTGAAATGCACTGAAGTCAATGGGGACGGAGGAACTGAACCTGTTTTGAGTGGATTATAATGGTGCAATGGTCTTATAAATGTTCCTGAAGGTGAGGGGCATCTGCCCATTGTGTAGTTATGACTATTGTGGCCAAAATTATGACCTGAGCCGTGAGACAAAATTATATTCAGAGTCCTTTATCTTTCTCTGTGTCACTCAAGATGCAGAGAGAACCACCTACAGCTCAACATCAACAAGACAAAACAGTTGATGGTGGACTTACAGTATGTCAAGGACCCTCAGAGACAAGTCATCATCCAGGGAGAGGAAATGGAGGAGGTGCAGAACTACAAGTATCTGGGGGTCCACATGAACAGCAGACTGGACTGGTTTGACGCCACAATGGCTCTGTACAAGAAGGGTCAGGGCAGACTTGGGTCTTTTGATATGTGCAGCAAACTACTGGAAATGTTTTACCAGTGTGTTGTAGCCAGTGTGTTGTTCTATGCTGTGGTCTTCTGGGGAAGCAAAAGGAGTCCAGGCAATGCAAAATGTCTGAACAAACTTATCAGAAAAGCCAGCTCCCGTCACAGGACTGACCTATGTGGAAAAGAGAATGACAACTGAATTGAATGGTCAGCTAATGTGCCCCTCAAATGAAAACCACATATGGGGTGCAAATCTGGCTGGAGTACCCACCGGGTAGTGACATCACACACGTGTGTATATGCTGTATATTATTCACACATGTGCAAAGCAATTAGCAGCGATGTAAAGTATGAGGTGGAGTACACATACAGTACAAGTGTGACATAAATCGGGCAGGTGGAGTAGATCGAGTCGTGATGTCCCTATCCAAAAGCTCTGTGATGTCATGCTGGTGCCCCAAAGCATCATGGGGTGCTGGGAAAAAAAAAGCCAGTCTAAGATGGCCACATGGCCAATTTTTAGGGAAATATTCGAAACAAGCAAACACAGCAAAATTCACCGTGAAAACCACTTTGGCAAAATTCACTGATAAACACTAATAATAAATAATTAAAGCAGTTTGACCCACCTTGTCTAAAAAGTCAGTTTTATGATGGACAAAGAAGGAAAACGAAGTAATGGTGTGATAAAAGGAATCGATGGATTGATGTTATGCTCAATCAGCAAAAACTCAGACTCTTGAGCTGGTATTAATTGTCTGGAAGGAGCTTTTTAAGCCAAGGATTTGTGTTCCAGGCATAGCAAAACGCATAATGCCATTCTGTCCTACTGCAGAACTAAGGCTGGCACTTCTGAATGAACACCGGCCACTGGCAAGTGCTGAGAGTTTCAGCAATTTCAAAGCAAGTGCCTTTTCCGTATCAGAGGTGTAAACACGTCTACTTCCAGTCCTGGACCAGGCCAACAGTGGGATCAGTAAAGGGATGTAGGTGGGCTCTGATGAAGTTTAGGCCACCTGATTGTACACACAGTGTCTCTCATTGTTGAAACTATCCTAAAGGCCATCATGTATTAGGCACATTAGTTTCCAAATTTCTGTCACTGGAGCCCCAGCAAGTGGAGTGATTTAAAGTCAGCGACGGCTTCATAGCCACTAGGGAGTCAGACTGCCCTACACCCCAATAACACCACCACAGCAGAGTCCTCCAAGGACGGATTATGGACAGTAAACCAACAGACTGAAGGGCAGTTTCTCCAATTACTTCACCACTTCACAGTTCTGCCACACAAAATCACTGCAGACGTAACGTGATCAGACTTCCAGGCTGCTGGTGGTCACTCAAACACACCAAGCTGTCATTCTTCAGGATGATAGCAGGCATATAGAGACAAGTGTGCTTAATGCTCTTCAATGTCACTTTTCAGTCACACAGCCTCTACTCAGCATGGCGACACCACTCCTGCTTTATCTCAGGTGCCCGACTGATGGATCTGAAAATGGTCACCCCTCATCCCCTGGGTGGTGTTTTTTAATAAAGGCTGCACTAGTGATTCTTCAGAAGTAAGTGGACCAGCCGCCTACTACGTCTGTCCTACAAGAACTGCTTGTGGGCAACTGTCGGGTCATTCTCAGATATGTTAGGTCAATTTAACATTAAAATATGTTCGTAGCCACTGAGGTGGGGCATGCTGACCATATCAAGATATAACAGTGATGAGGAAAAGCACAGCAGACGGCACCACAGCTGACAAAATGCTGCATTCTAACCTTCTGTCAATTTCTTTAGTGCAGAATTAACCTTCACCTATTTTTTAATTCAGCAGACACACTCTGACACAGACTGCAATGATGGGGGGAGAAGACATGGCGACATGCGAAAATGTTAGTTAAGTGGAGCATGCTGGGAGATGTCAGTCTCAGGTGGTGGGGGACAGGCATGTGTATGTCAATGTCAGTTATGGGAGGTAGATGAGGCGATCTCACTAAAGTTATGTCAAGTTCACTTAAGTACGTGTCGCACTGGGGTCTGTCAATGTCAGTTGGTGGGGGGGGGGGGGGGCTGGTGCGGATCATGCCAGGATATATTGGTCAAAGGGGATAGGGGTCTTGGCTATCAATAACCTTGACAGTGATGAACACTGGGTCAAATTCATCAAAGTCCTAAGAAAATATTACACGTGTACAAAATATGCAACACATGCCCCCCCTAATTTAGAGGCAGACGATGCTAAAGATATATCAGCATCACGTCAAGTGGCTTGTGCAGTTTGTCACGTAATGGTGAATCTGTATAAGCAGCAAAGGGGAATGCTGAGGTACTGTACATCAGTCTTAATTAAGATATGTGTAATATTGGGGTGCATTGAGGTCAGTTTAGGTAAGCCATGCTGGAATATTGGGGTCGGAATATCAATAACCCTAAAACTGATGTATCCTAACACAGGTTCATAAGGTCAGTATTGTCAAATATTCCAAGTACAATGAAATACTTACATGTTCTAATCAACATGCAACATATGAATTCCCCCTCCCCCCCAATAATTGGGGGGCAGACAATGCTAATGGTAGATCAGCATCAACTCAAGTGGGTTGTACTAGCAGGATGTCTAAGGAAGGTTCTGTAATCGTGAGTCAGTGGAAATAGAAAAGGAAAATGCTGGGATACTGTCACAGGCCTTAGTTAAGGTATATGTTATAGTGGTGTTTTTCACGGTCATGCAGTGAAGCACAGCAAGGGTCCGCGGCAGTGTATGATTTTTTTAAAAAGCAGCGGTGCTCAAATATTGAGAGTGAAGGTGCATGCTGGTGGACAGCAGGGCGACAGCTGAAAGTTTGAAGGGGAAACACGATCAACCCAGCAATAGCCCACTGACAATCTGTGGGTTAAACAAAGCACCTGTACCCTTAAGGACAAAAGGTGTCTGTGTGGGACAGAAAGAAAAAAGAAAGAAAGATAGATTTAGAAGAAAATGAAATTAAGGCAGAAAGATTGGTGGAAAAGAGAAAGGGAGCCATGAATGATTGTGTTATGTGCAGTAAAAGTTAGGTGAGCGACTCTTACGTAAAGACAGCCTGCTTAACAACCCAAAGTGGAAAATGGGAGCACGTTGGAAAACCAAGCAACCATCCAAAGGCGGCACCCAACCTTTCAAAATTCACAAATTGTCTGTTCTTGACTTTTTCCACTTTGACATTTAAATCATTTAAAAGCTTTTTTCCCCCCGCTCTATACAAGGAAAAGTCATGACAAATGATGCCAGAAGAGATAAAAGAAGAAAAAGTTTGATTGAAAGGAAATAAGCAGTCTTTCCTGAGCCGTGGATCATTATTAAATGGGGGCAATTATGTTCTTTTATGAGTTTCTTTTCAGCAGATGGCCCAAAAATGAAAGAAAGAGGAAATGTAAATCAAAATGGATGAACTGAGTTTTGATCTGAGGGGTTGTCGCTGCAGAATTCTGCAAAATGAGCAACAGATGTAGAAAACAAGCAAACAAACAAAGGCAGGAATTTGGAAGGAGTCTCGGTCACTCCCTGGCCTCTCAGTATGAGGATTCACCCCACAGCTTGAGCTGTAGTTGAAGGAGATGGGCAGTGAATAGGACCAGTGGAGCAGACAACTCACCAGTCTTCCCAGTGTTCTTCATCCATGTCTTGTTAGAAGACTCCACCTCAAAGCCCTCCAGGAAGAGCTCCTGGTTTTCCAGAGAGACTTTAGCATCTTGGTCTACAATATCAATCGGGGACTGGTTCTTCCCTCTGCAGTCGGGGTTATGTGAGGCCCAGCTGTCAGGCCCATAGGTACCTGGAAATGAAACAAAAGGAGAGAGTTAGGATTGAAGGGAAGAACAAAACTTGAAAATTCAGAGTTTGCTGTGGAAGGAACTGCAACAAATTGAAACAGCAATGACGGGAAAAGCTCACTTACAATTAAATCAGCTAATTTCCCCATTGCCTGCATTCTTTTTATGTGTGAGAGGGTAAAAAAAAAATCAAGAAAATACTGCTTTATTTGATATGGTGCCACCATCCCAAGTGGCTTTATTTACAGTGCATAGTATTCAGACGTCTTCACTTTCACACATATGCTGCAGCCTTGAGATAAAATCATTTTAATTCATGTTGTTTCTTTTATAAAGGTGCACTCAATACCTGAGAATGACAAAGTAAAACCAGGGTTTTTATTTTATTTTATATATTTTTTTTAAATAATGACATAAAAACTAAAAACTGAAACATCCCACTGGCACAAGTGTTCTGGCCCTTTACTCAGTAGTTTGCTGACGCCCCTTATGGCAGCCTGGAGTCTTCTTGGGTCTGATGTGACAAGCTCTGCACATCTGGATTGGGGCATTTTCTTCCATTCCTTTTTGCAGATCTTCTCGGGCTCTAACAAATTGGATGGAGACCGTCGGTGAATGGCTATATTCAGGTCTCTCCAGAGATGTTCAATTGGGTTCAAGTCTGGGCAATTCAAGGACATTCCCAGAGTCATCCCCAAGCCACTCCTGTGTTATCTTTGCTTTGCTCTGTTGAGCCCAGTCTGAGGTCCACAGCACTCTAGAACAGGATTTCATTAAGGATGCGTCTGTTCTTTGCTCTGTTAACTTCCCTTTGACCCTTTCTAGCCTCCCAGACCATGATGCCAGCACCACCATAGTTCACTGTTGAAATGATATTGCCCAGGTCATGAGTGGTGCTCCGTTTACTCCAGACGTGATGCTTTTAGTCAAGACCAAACAGTTCAATCTTGGTTTCAGCAGACCAGAGAATCTCATTTCTCATCATCTGACAGTCCTTCAGGTCAGTGTTCCTCAACCACTGGGTCACGACCATCTTTTGAGTCATGAGCTGCAATTGTTTATAGTGGTAGTGGGTCATGAACGGGTTGCCACTCCAACAATTTCACTCAATTAACCTCCCTCAAATGCCGCACTGACTATTGTGATCAATTCACCAAGGGGCATGCACTAACAATTGTACTCAAAATCACCAAGGGGGTGCCCAAGCATCACTAGTGGGTTGCAAAGATACTAAATTAAGAAAAAGTGGGTCACAACATCAAAAGGTTTAGGAAACACTGCTTTAGTTGTCTTTTTAGCAAACTCCAAGTGGACTTCCATGTGCCTTTTACTGTGGTGAGGCTTCTGTGTCTGTCTGTGTGTCTGTATCTCTAGCCCATTAAATGTACATTTCTTTTTATACACAGTAGAAGCAGTCATATTGCCACACATACAGAGTACCGTACTTGCATATTTGAGCAGCATGTGACACATCACCTGTCTACAGTACTGTGACAAACAAGAATTATTAGGGTGCAGGAGGTAGAATCAAGCTCAGGCCACCTTTTTCTTATTTTAAACACACAAACAAACACTTAGCAGGCACTGGGTTGCCCACCTCCTGTATCTCCAATGCCAGACACTTTGCCTGCTACACTAAATGGTGGTCTTCTTGTCCCCAAGAGACTGGATTCACATTCCCAAGCCTGGAAACCCTCAGATGCTCAGCTCGAGCCAGATGACCAAAATGACACAATACCATCCATTGTCTCCCGCTAAAATGGGAAACGACCCACAGGTCTAGGGCGTGCTCTGCGCATTTTAGTTGTGCAGCATGCTAGGCCAGTGGAAGTCCGCTTTGTGTGGAAAGGTCACACGCCATGAAGTGCGTGCCTCCTGATAAAATAAAACTACGTGCAAGATTTGATGAAAACACTCAGCGGTAACGGCGCTTTATCCAGTTGGAAAAGGTTAAAACGCGTGTAATAAATACCAGGGGATCGAAAGTCATTTACAGTGAATATTGCCAAAACCTCGCCTGCAGCAAGAGTGCAATTGAGCTGCCTTTCTGAAGACGTTGCGACTGAAGGTTAACGACTGACCTCCGAGCAGCCAGCTTCTTCTGCGTGCCACCCAAGGGGCAGGCTGTAGGACCACAGCCCAAGTTTAGGCAGGTTCAAAGCAGCCAGAGAAATGTGGCATTACAAAAACACAGAGCTGGCGCCGTACCATGGGGCACTGGCTCACCAGTAAGCCCCCTACATGTTAGAAGACTTCCTTAATTTTATTTGTTGATTGAAAATAATGATGGGGCGGCACAGTGGTAGTTTTGAAGCCTCACAACAAGGAGACCAGGGTTCAAGTTGTGGGTGCTCCTTGTATTGAGTTTGCAGATTCTCCTTATGTCCATGTGGGTTTCCTTCCACTTAGGTTAGGTGGACTGGATGATAAATTGTCCCCAGATGTGTGCGAGTTCACCCTTTGATGTACTGACGCCCTGTCTAGATATTGATCTGCCCTGCACACAGTGCTTGCTGGGAAAGGCTCCAGCTTCCCGACAGAATCGCTCTGGATTAGAAAATGAAGATGGAGACAACATTGAAGACATTGCACTTTTTTTAATTAATCTTTATATTGTGACAAGAAGAAGATCTGACTAAATGAGGGTCATTGTCCGACTACCAGAATGTGTGACTTGCTTGCTATGGAGGAATATTGTGGAGAGTTAATTTAACCAGTAATGAGAATGGGGGGCATGCAAACCACACACAGGCAGTTCCTATATTGCCAACTACTCTTCTCTATGGGATAGAGACTTAACTGGAACAGCACGGTGTCAACGTTAGTTATATTTTGTCGGTGGATGGCGGTGGGGGTGTCAGATGTGAAAAGTGAAAACAGTCGAGAACCAAACTAACTGTCCAAACATTTTCCTGAAAAGGTTGGCACATCTGGAATTCTGAAATGTCCATAATGTTAAGGAAACACATATTAGCTGCCAATCAGTTCCCAAAGACCTTCATCATTATTATCTTATTTGGGTGACCCCTTTATTCAAGGTGATGTAAATTTATGATACGGTTGGTTCCAATTCTTTTATTTACCCATTTGGTTCACAGGCAGGTGATGTGACTTTCTAATGGTCACATAGTGTCAATAGTGGGATTTGAATCTCAAAATTTGTAGTCCTTTCTTACATTGCCTTCTAATATCTCCATGGAAGGAGGCTGAGATGGGGAAAATATAATTAATTAAAAATGACGTGACCTAAGCAGGTAAATGTGTCACTTGGCACTGTATGATTTTACAGTTAAGAACGTCACTTTCAAGGACAACAAATTGTGAATCATGTCTTGATGCCAAAAAACAAACTGGCAAAACTGGACTGGCCTCAAAATAAATGAAAACCTGACCAGGAACAAGAGAACACAAATGGAAAGAAAAGGAAAATAAAGGCAAAGAGACTTGCTTAAAAACACAAGCCCATCCCAACAAATCCACTCCCAAAATCAAACAGAAAAATTCAAGAAAATGAAAATTCAGTTGCAATACCCACTATCAGTGTCCTTTCTTCACCAATATCAATAAAGCTCTGAGGGACTCACTACCAACCCTTAAATATATAAAGGCGGAGGGCGATCCCTCAGCAGTGATGTCATGGTGGGTTCCATCCACAGAAACCAAACAATTTTATAAGTACACATAAACAATATATAAATCTTAAATAAATTTAACATTATTAACAAAAATGACAAAAAACACATGAAAAACAACAAAAAATGGAACAAACCCTGGCTGTCACATAGCACGGTACACTTAACATCCACTTTTTCCAGTATGGTGTTCAAATGAGAAAAAGCAAGCGGTCATGGATGTGTGTCAGCTCCTCACAGGCTGCACTGGCACACCTCCATCCACAGCAGTGGAGAAGCACAAGGAGAACATTAAAACTCCACATGAAGGCCACCATAGCCAGGAACTGAGCTAGGGGTTTGCTTTTGTGCTGTCCTGTACTGGATGCACCCTCAAAAGAGTGCAATAAAAACTAAATTTAGAGTGAAAAAAAAAAACTAGTATAAAACAAAAACAACATGCTTTGGATGAAATTATACCAAGTGAAGAAAACACAAAAACAAAGTGAGGAGCAACTGGAAACTCACCAGTTATCCAAGGTTTTGAACAAATTACCAACTGCCTTATCAAATACTTGAGGAAAAAAGGCTTTATAAAGCAATTAATGCCATAATTGCCAGCTGAAATTAGCCAAGTTATCTGCTTAGGCCTGTTGCTTCATTAGCTGTGTGCTCAAATCTCGCACGCTGCGCCCAAGTCATTGATGGACTGTTCAGCTCTAATTAGTATGTAATCCATGACCGATATAAGACTAATAATTAGATGTCCCATCCTGCACCAGAGCCTTGATTACAACTCCGAGGGTTAGAAGAACTGGGATCAGCAATGTGTATGCGGCCAGAGACAAAGCCAGAAGGTGAAACCCTCCGTTATGCAGCCATTATCAGAGAGGGGGATGAGAAATGAGGAAGGTCAGGCCTCATGTCATTCTTCAGGACAGCTCAACAGAGGGACTGCCAGTGCCAAAGAAAGGTACACATAGGCCAGAGATGATAAATATTTTTAAATTTATTCTAATATGTGGCTAGCGTGAATCATAAATTATAAATCAGCCATTTAAAATACTAACAGCTTTTTGTAACATTAGCAATATCTTGAGTTATTTTAAATGAATTTATTGGTAACTTGAGCATTCATTTTTAATCAAAAACATGAACATTTCTGGGTTTTTTCAAACTTTTGAACATTAATGTCCATTGAAAATGTATGCATGCATGTGATGCAATTTTATTTCCTGAAAGAAGATCAAAAGGTAAAGTGGAATTGTATCAAAAGCTTTATGTGTTAAGCAGCTTTCTGTGGATTTTACATCAAGCACCTAAAATAATGCAGAGTTTGATGCATTTCACTCCAGATCCTTTCTTAAGCTGAGCTGGCAGCACAGCAAGACATCCAAGTGCCATGTAGAGGCAGTGCCCACTGGGATCAGCCAATATGTAATGAAGCTCTCTCTGAGGACAGCGGGCATACCCAGTTCTGACAAAGAAGCCATGTGGAAGGCTCAGAAATGTCCTTCAATACTGGAGGAAGCACGGGCTGCTTTTGGGAATCTTGATTTCTGGGCAGCGGAAAACTGAGTCGCTCATGCAGCCCATGAATCAGTCAGTCACGCGGTAAAAGGAGCAGGTCAAATGCAACAGGCGGGATGATGAAACCAGTCAAAACCAAATGGAGATTAGTCAATGGCAGTGCCCATTGGTACTGTGCATAGGGACAGCTCAGATGACATCTCCATGGATGTTCACCACTTTCAACAGTTATGGGGCTACCAATATGCACAAGTGAGGCTGATTCTCTTTTGCTTGAAGCATTAAGGAGCTGCTGCTGAGCACCTATGTAATCTAGGTGTTGTGGCTTTGTGGTTGCCACCCGCAGTTACCACAGTGCCAATGTACGGACTGGAATAGATCATGGCGTGCCCTGCTCACTTCACAACAAAACAGCTGGCATAGTCAGCAGGATTACACTCTGGGCAGGTGGAGTGTAGTGACCCCTTGCTACTTTGCGCAGGGTGGAGACTACCTTAGAGCTCAGTTGACGTCACCAGGAATTTCACTGCTTACAATAGTTTACAGGCTACTCCTGCATGCGGAAGCGTAGGGGATTCTGTCTTGCTCAAAGCGTTAAGGAGCGGCTTCGGAGCACCATTGAAACTTAAGTATGGGAACTCACAGCTGTCCACCAACAGTTAGCAAAGTGCAAATGTCTGGACTGAAATGGATCATGGTCTGTCTCACCACCCACTCCTTGACAAAACACTTGGCTTCGTTGGCAGGACTGCACTGTGGGCAGGTGGAGTGTAATGCAGAGGGCCATTGGTGTTGTGTACAGGGTGCTTCCTGACAGAGAGCTCTGCTGGAGGTGTAGCACTCATAGCCAGCTTATACAATTTGGATGCAAAAGGGTAGCGTGAGAGATTCTCTCTTGCTCAAAGCATCGAGGAGCTGCTTCTGAGCACCTCTGTAACCTACTGTAGGTGTAGCAGTTTTATGGCTAACTACTACCAATTAACAGTGCAAATCTCCAGACTGAAACGGAGAAACATCCTACCAGCTCCATAACAAAATAAGAGTAAACCATGTATCTGTTTATTTATGTAGTGTCTTCTTATAATGTGCACCATACCTTATTACTTTACAAACACTTCCATATTTATACAAATGGGTTACTGGCAGGTCCTGCATCACACACTTAATCATGCAACGAGTGGGCGCTGTGATCGTCTCTGCGCACTGTTGATTCTGTATCGCTCCTGTCGGTTCATTGTTATCCTTTCCATTTTTCAAGGCAGCCCAGTCCCGCTTACTGATCCTGGTCTTGGAGAGGGGCAACTCTCTGTACATAAGACAATAAGGACCCTGTGAACCACAGAAACCCCATGTGAAGGAGCGTAACAAGCGCAGCTTCATATTTTATTTTTAGTGTGTCGCTCAAACTCTGGCAGACCCCAATAGCTTGATACAGTGCCCTTCTTTAATGAATACTAAGCTAACAATTGCTTTCTCCAGTTCTACAACCTGAAGGCCCACAAGTGGTATTTGCAGGAACTGGATGGTGGTTTACCATTTGTAGCCTTAACCAGGAGGCTGTATTCCCTCTTATCAGAAGAGACAAGATGGCAAGGTAAATCACAAGTCAATAATTTGCTAAATTCAGAGGCAAAGAGCTTTGAAAAAGTCAAACCATGCGTCACTACCCTGCTGTCCAAATGTGTGTGTTTCAGTTGTACTTCATCCCCCTCCAGTTGACAGACCCCACCTGGCTGCCACTCTTAAGGCATGTCAAACCCATAATTAGAAACCACTGGGAAGCAGATTACCAACAAACGCCATGTTCAGATCCTGTCTACGTTGTCGGCTTCTGGAAGCCTCTACTGTTGACACACAAGAAGAGCTGGTCTGCTTTGTTCACAGGAAACTTTCTTTTGGTCCATTTTAAGAGTGCTGCTTTATACTAAATTATAATTTACACCAATCAATTCTATTTCATGTGGCTTTTTGG
This sequence comes from Erpetoichthys calabaricus, assembly GCF_900747795.2. Classification (NCBI taxonomy): domain Eukaryota; kingdom Metazoa; phylum Chordata; class Cladistia; order Polypteriformes; family Polypteridae; genus Erpetoichthys; species Erpetoichthys calabaricus. The sequence continues at coordinate 82,212,030 of NC_041411.2, read as the reverse complement.
CTCGTCAACCAAATCCTTTCTTTCGATGTTGAATTCCTAGATGTCAAGTGGACAATGGGCAACTGGAGGCCGCTGCTTAACATTTCAAATGATCCAGGGACCTTGAATTTCAAGATAGCTACCCTGTAATCAGAGGGCTATTTAAAGTGGATCACACTGTCAAAAAAAATGACCCGATAAGGATTTGTGAACGTTTGCGGAAAGGTTCACGGTGGAGGGATATGATCAAGACCCGGGATATCCTCGCCATTATGAAATGTTAAATGAACATTAAACGGTTAAAGAAAATTCATGACACAGTTCCATACGCAGCTAAAAATAAACCAGACATGAGGTCATCTTCGGTTGGCAGTTATAAAATAAAAGTGCCTGCAGATGCATATTTAGATCAAACATGCTTCAAAATGTATTAAAAATGGTAGGGTAACATTCACATTTTTTGCATTAACTTATCTTTGTTCGTATGAACACAGATATCTGCATGACTTTCGTCCCTCCGGATTCATTTCTATGTAAATCTTTCGTCATTTTTTGCTTATTTAATACATATTTCAGACATCTCAAATACAGTCAGTTCTTCTTATTCACGGGGGTTATATTCAGGAAAAATCCCATGGAAATAGAAACCATGGATACTGAAGTATTGATCCTATGGAAAAAAGGCGTTAGGTTTTGGCAGACCCTAATCATAATTCACTTTTGTTACCTGTTAACACATCACTTTCTGTACTGAAAATCAACTAAGCTCATCACAATGCATACTGTCAGTGTGAACCCCCCCCATCCCCACCCTGGGTCTGGAACGACAGGGGGAGCCATCCGCTCTCATATCCTCAAGGCTTGGTAACGAACCTTCCACCAGTTCACCTATAGAAACCTTGTTAGGACTTTTTCTTCCTCTAGACAATCAGGCTCGATTGCTTCCTTGGCACTCTGTTAGCAGCAGAGAGTGATCACGGCAGGGCCAGTCCAGTCAGTATGGGCGACGCATGGTGTGTACAAAGCACAAGCTTAATCAGGGCGAGTTTATGACCCACATTTACTGAGAATTCACAGGGACCAATTTCAAGCCCGGGTCCCAGTCACAAATGGCTGTTCAATGACTTACCCACGCATCACGGTGCCGGAGAGATACCCGTTGATCCATTCAGTGTAGAGCGCGTGCAGCACCAGAGATCGAAGGGGATCACAGACCTGTTACTACTCAATCTCATGTGTCACAAAATGGATTACACTTTTATAAGAGCAGGCAACCGAATCCACTATAACGGAGGACACAGATAGCGAGGATTTAACACAGTCTTTATAACACTGTAAATTTCATTATTTTTTATTTAACCATTGTTAAACACCTTGTTCATTTTCTTTCTAAGTGTCGCCGTTTTGTGGCACCATTGCTGCACTGCTTGCAAAAGGCAACAGCAGTTTTGAGAGATAATGAAATCAGATGAGAAGGCCGAATTTGAATTCATGCACAGGTTCTAACCAGGAAGACGATAATTACATAATAAAGCTCAGAATCGTGTTGACAGAACATAGTAAGTCGTGAGCCAAAAAGCACATTGACAAGAGCATTTTTTTAATGGGAATCCAGGAGATGTGCGCTCAGACAGAAAAGGGTCAAAACCATGAGGTTAAAAGATTTATAACACATTAGGAGACAGTGTGAGGCAAAAATCGAGGTCAAAAGACAAAGCAAAAAGTCAGTATCGAAATATCAAAAACAAGAAAGAATTTATCAAAAAGTTTGGTACGGTTTTGAATCCACAGATTACATAATAAACTGCAACTACAGCCGACCCACTAATACGCTGATGTTCATTGGGTCACATCCTCTAAGGCCGCACCTTCGACAAAGTAGGACGTGGACCTAAAAACAAGTGAAAACAATGGCCTTGAACATAACGGACCAAAAAATTACATAAGTCCTTTGCAATAAATGTCAGAAATTAATTCTTGCCTCAGAAAATGCCTAAAATAAGTATGAGATCATACCAAACAATGAACAATATTGAGTAAAAAAAATTAATAACAGAAAACATAACAAAAAAAGGTTACAGTTTATCAGACCCAAGAAATACAAAACACAACTTGTACTCAGAGGGCAGAAAAAAATGTCACCACCTGTGCAAGCAAAAGTCCTGCCAACAGAGTTTGGGACTGGGCTACCTATGGTGAGGCCTCTGAGAACTTCCCATAAACAACAGGGCCTCATGTTCTACATTTCCTGTGGTGATTTTAATGAGAAAACTACGCATCACAGCTCTGTATATGAAAGTAGAGGCCAGCTAAAGCATTGTTTGACATTTGTAGGTGACTGTGATGCAATATTTAAACCTCCAACCTCGCAAGAAAAGTCCAACTCCCTGACCAACTCCAGTCAGCAGTCTCGTTTTCCAAAATCAGGTCCCACAAAGAATCCACAACCAGCCTACCTGCCACAATGTCCTTCCTCTATGCCAGTGAACAGCTTTTCACGTCTCTGAGCAAGGCTCCTCTGTCAAGTAGCCCTTTGGCAAGTTTTCATTCTGACAAAACCTATCTGGTGTTTAACTGCTTTCACAGCCATTCCACGTCTCTCAGGGATCCCTCATAGACCAGCACAGTCTCTTCCACATGAGTGTCCCTTCCCTCTCGTGTATTTTGCTGTTTCAAATAGCAGCTTTACTTATTTTAAATTCAAAGCTCTTAATTATACCTTATGGATTTAATCCAATGGGCCGAGCTGCCACCACCGCCTCTCACACTGGCGTCTTTAGCACAGCTGATAATTTGCTATTTGCAGCGTTTCCATTTGCATGCAGCACAAGCTTCCACCGTGAATAAACTTATCAGCAAGCACTGGAACAAATGATAAGGCAGAGAAAAGGGATGCAGTTAACCTCAGGCCATTGGATCTGCCCGTGCATTCATTTATTTATTTATATTTAATACCAATTGAAGGAATAAACATGAAAAAAACAATAAAAGGACGTGAGCTGATTAATAATGCAATGCCAGACCCCCAAATGTCCTGCTAACACCTGGATATTAAAAGAAATACCTAAGGAACTACAGGAGATTCAGAAAGTCTTTGGACAGCTTCACTTTCTGCACACTTTAATGTGCTGTAGATTTCATTTGTAATGAAGACATATGCCATTTTTGCCCCACAATATTTGATAATGACAAAATGCAGAAAGATTTACAAATTTATTATCAAAAAACAGAAATCTCTCATTCTTAGAGAAGTACTCAGACCCTTTGGTGTGCCACTCCAACAATGTGCAAATAGCAAAGGGATGCAACACTCTAAAAAGACCCCAAAATTAGGCCAAGTCCTCGCCTTTGGCACCCTAACCCTAAACTCAAATGGCAGGCTTTGGTATACAAAGGCCTAAAAGGGGCCTTCAAAGTATTGTAAATGTTCCAAGAAAATACCAAAAAAAATCCACAAAAATGACACTCTGTTATGAATGACATTCTTAATTAATCTTTCTTGCGTTCTCATTAAGATTTGAAGTTACATTTTTCTGGGGTTTTCTGACCCTGAGAGTGCATTTTTCAGTTTATCATTTTTTCAATGTTATTTCAAAGCCAATTTGTTTTAACAATGGGAACTGCCATTTTCAGTGCCTCTTGTTGCCCACTGCCTTGGTGATGTTTCCCATAATGCACTGGGCCGGTGCGATGATGACATTATCGGGCTGACTACATTGAAGGTCACTTTTCCCAGTTCTAATTAATCCGAGATTGGAGAAAAACGCTTAGCGACTGTGTCATCTTTCTTTGATGCTTTTTGGTTCTAGAATATGTGCTTTGTGTGTTTTGTTCTTTGACTCTGATTTTTTGGTTAGCGACAAGTGGCCAATGGGGCGTCCACGTAACACCTGACTGTAGCAGATAGATGGTTATTTCTGGAGGGTGGGAGTGGCTCACATGTCTGACTTGGGGGTTGCCAATCAGGATCCCGAGTTGTTTTGTCATGTGGTGGGTGCGGCAGTGCGTGTTGTACCAGTGCATGGCCCCCAACCTGACCTGACCGTCTGGTTTTGACAATTGTGCTTTTGACTTTCAGTTTGCTTTTCTTCTGATGTTTTCTCACAAAATCTTCACCGACCATTCTTTTCCTCTTTGAACACCAAAAATAGAGAGGAACTGTGAAAAACTATGCCTTGGAGATAAATCGAACACAAAGAATCAAAAGAATAACAAAAAAGGCAAAAAAAAAAAATAAAACTCCACAAAATTAGGCAACATTGATTTGGAACTCCGGTACATTAATTCAAATAAATTAGGAGCTTGTCAAGATACCGTAGTGGTATCCGTTTTGAATACATGCTGAGAGATAATGCTACAGCGCGCCAGAGATGCGTGATACACGAGATTGGGTGCTGCTGCCTATAAGTCAAAGCATTTGCTGTTATACAGTAAACATTTTATTTGTAAGCTGGGAAAGTTCACATCAAACTAACAATAGAAAGTATAAAACAGCACTGGAAGTGCATTTTCTTTGTATGTAAGAGATATGAGATACATCTGTTGCGGGCGGAAAGCTGTAACGTCCATTGCATCCTACTCCACGATCAGCATTTCTGAATTCTGTTATAACCTTATGGACCACGAACTATCATAGAAGACAGGAGCTGGCTGGCATCCCGAAGGGGGCGAGTGATCCCTTACCTGCCTGGGACACCTAGGTAATGGAAGACTGCTCACCAGGGTCACGTGCTCCCTCAGTAAGACAAGTGGCGGTGTTTACCATATAAATACTGACAGGGCTGCATAGGAATTGGAGATCTTATGGGAAGGCCTGCTGGGTCCTCTGGGAGCTGTGGGCAGGTTGTTCCACCTGACCTGAATGTGCTGCCCAGATGTGGTATGATAGCACCGCAAGTACTCCAGGGTCCGGTATGAAGGAAGCTACTCCTCCTTACTCAGAGAGTCTGAGTTGGGTGGGAGAGGTCAGGCTCACTAAGGAGGAGTGAAGGAGAGGAAAGAGATGGAGAGAAGGAAGAAGGATTTTGTTGTTAAGTGTGCTTGTGTAAACTTTGGAGAAGCTGGTGAGAGGTATCTCTGAATAATAAAATCTTTTTTTGAACCGGGGACTTGTGTTTGTGAGGCTGTGTCTAGGCTTTGGGGTGCTGCAACGTCCCCTACAGGTCAGAGGATGTATACGCAGTGGACAAAATATAAATCTGAATGCAATTAACACATGAAAAAAAAAATAATTAAAAATGAACAAAGAAAACACAGAAAAGGAAAATAAACATAAGGCAGGGAACACACCCTGTCTGAGACATGACAAGACCAATTCTCTTCATCCTGGCTATTATTTTTTTTATTTTATATATTTATCTGTGGGAAGAGAGGTCAGTTTTACACCACAACTCTGCTAGTGTGGATGAGAAAGTTAACTCAGAATTATCCCAATTGGAGCCACCACCTGGAAAGACATTCATCTAAAATTCCTACTGGGATGCTCATATTTCTAACATACCTCACAGGACATGGAGACAGTGTAGGAATTAGTCATCTTGGTGGCCTTCACAAGGATGCGTAGCTTTTATGTCATTGTAGCAAAGGCTTTAGAGACCTGGCTTGTGCCAGGTGACAGCCCGGTGCAGTGTTTCAACTGGGACAGGTGCTGTTTTGGGAAGCTGGAGCTCTTAAAATAGTAATGTGAAGCACAAGGCAGCTTTATCTTCAGAACGTAACTTGAGTCCAAAGCTTTCAAAAACAACTGGCTTAAGCTTTCACCTGCTGCATCCGGCTTCCTTCAAAGACCGCTCAAAAATCCCCCGGAAAACAACAATGGTGGCAGACCTGTTACTACAAGCCAGGCACGCTGAAGAAACCAGAGAATATTATTGTTCTGTTTTATAAATCCCATATATCGTGTTTAAAATGACCCCCCGTGTTTAAATGTTAAAGACAGGCAGAGACTGCATCATCAATTACTCTGCTGAAATGGATAGAGGGAGAGATTTGCCCCTCGGGTACAAACTGGTGCATTAAAGCATTTTGTTACAGAATGTCACCATTAGATCATCGATGCCTTCAGGATTTATTGTGCAGAGATCCATTAGGCTTTGATGGTGCCAGCAGTATTTCCTGGCAATGAAAAAAAGCGAAGCCGCTGTTGTGACTAGTCCCATTTACATGGCATTACAGTGGCAAGGCGGTCATGCTTTGATCACAGCACACTCCACACATGCTAGGAATTTCAAGTTTCGCTCGGAGACGCTCGCTGCAGCTCTCTTTAAGAGATCGACAATGTTCTTTTTTTCAACAGATTATAAAATCACAGTGAAAGCTGTGCAGGGGGTTGAGGGGGGCTTTCTTTACCACTTTGCATACCCAAGAAGCAGCAGGGAATGAGGTAAAACGGAGCAGCTGGAAATGAGAGACGAGTGTAGGCTTTGCTAGAATACAAATTTGATGATCACATCACCGATCCAGCATGCAAAGTTCAAACCCAATAGTTATGTGTCCCCAGAAGAAACGGTGACAGTCTTGGGATTTAGGCAACGCTGAAGGCTCATTCACATGTGAGTGCTTGTTTGCCATTATTCAAGTGTTTTTTCAGACATTTTTTGGTCACTTTCAAGCATATTCCAGCGTTCTTAAAGCACTTTCAAAGAACTGTTCTGCAAGGGAAAGTATGTCTGAACATTAGAAAATTGTGACAAGAAGAGGCCAGAGATCTGAAGGCCCCTAAATTTTTGCTCTCCACCACACCACTTGGTCATTTATGCCATTGGTCAGAGGTTCTTTGTGTGAAGGAAACTTTTGATACATTTGTGTGAAATCTGCAACTGTGTACCCAAGTTCTTGTTACAGAATCTATCTTAATAAAAGGGTAAGTGTCTCTGTGTCACTCTGACTGCTATGTGTCTGTCATTGTAACAGATGGTGCATCGCAAACATTTGTAGTAATAAAATGCATTGTATGTCATTCCAAAAGAAGGCACATCACAAACATTACCACTGCTTCTACAAATGCCATACCAAATGGCATATAACAGACCTATGCATTGCTTGTGTCATTCCAACAGATTGTACATCTCAAACATTAGCACTGCTTTTTTTTTGCATACCGAATGGGATATAAGAGAGACATATGCATTGTATGGAGCACTGCAACTGTTAACACTGAGCTCTGTGCTGATTACTTTAGATTTCAATCCATCTTGGACAGGCAGCGCAGCTAGTTTATTATAAAGTAACAGCCTGGAGCAACTGAACTAATCCCTTTCATAATTTTAAACACTTCAGTCATGTCTGCCCTTTATCTCTGTCTCAACTCCTTCAGCCTCGTCGTTCTCCTCTGGACTATCTCTAGTGCTGCTATGTCTATTTAGTAAAATGAAGACAAAAGTGAATGGCACACTCCATGGGAGGCCTCACTAGTGTGCCATAGAACTTAAGAAGCTTAACCGCCATTGACTTGTACTCCACACTTCATGATTTATAACCTAACATCCTATTTGTTTTCTTCACTGCTTCTGTCCACTGTCTGGCTGTAGATAGTGATTTGAGTTTACCACAATTCCCAAGTCCTTCTCATAAGGTGACTGACATTATTTCTTGCCACCATTTTGTGGTGAGGCGATTGTTGCACTGAAGCATCGATATTGGGTTCACCCTATTCTACAGTAAAGGGAGTCTCTGAGCAGCAGTTTTTAACCTTTTAGAGTTGTGGACTAGTTCAAGTATGAAACTCCCTCTTGGAATTTCGAGCATCTAGTTTTATTAGCATTAAGTCGGAAAGTGTATTCACTTAGAGTTTCAAGCGTCCAGATTTATTAATATCATATCGGCGAGATGGTATACATGATACACAAGGAGTTTTACAATACAGCGGTCAGCAGTTGGGAATAACTGTGCTAAAATACGTGCCTTGCCTAATTCTCACAGGATGGCAAAAAAATTCTATGGGCCAGTGCTGTTGGCAGTTAGAACATACTGGTCATTAGTTTGTCATTTTTAGGCTCTTTGAAGCGGGTTTCTTCCCTAGTGTGTATATAAACACAAGTAACTCCTGGCTCCTGATGCATATTGGAAACTATTCAGTTGGCCAATAAAAGGCGAGATTTTGCTTCATTTCTCATTATGGTTGTCACGGGACAAAAGAGGGGAGGAGTCTTCAAGAAAAGTTGGGAGACCAAACAGGCCACCCTGGTTTAATGTCCATCCATCCATTTTCCAACCCGCTGAATCCGAACACAGGGTCACGGGGGTCTGCTGGAGCCAATCCCAGCCAACATAGGGCACAAGGCAGGGAACCAATCCTGGGCAGGGTGCCAACCCACCGCAGCTGGTTTAATGTTCTAAACAAAAGTACTAAAATAAGTGGTTGGTGGTGCAAGAACGGAAAACAGACGCATGAACTGCCTGGATGGCCTGCTAGGCTTGTCGGTTTTAAAGGCTTTATTGAGGTGGTCCAGACTGGGGACATCTGACATTGGGAAGGTGGGGATCTGCCATTCTTTCTGGGGACGAGGAGAGGCGGGGTTTCGGAGAAGGTGTAGGACGGGGCTCCATTGTCCTCAACTGCCTATTTTCTTGGCACTGCAGAGGGGAAAAAGAGATGATAAAGTTAGCGGCAGCGCCCCTTTCACACGTAGGTGGTTCTGCAAGCATCAGTAGAGTCCAATGGGTGATCTTCAGACGCTGATGTGTGACAGGTATAACAATGAACCTTTATTTGCTATGGTGCCATTAACTTTACAAGGCAAGCAGGATTAAAGTAGAACACAACCAAATCCAGGGTGAACTCTGTCAAGCTGCTCAAGTACGTAAATGCACTCAGGGCCACAGCCCACTCGTCAACAGAGAAATAAGACCCCATGTCCTATTCCATCCTGCACTCCAGCCTAGGGGGTTGGATCTGGTCCTTTTGTCATTGAAGCCTTTTTCCCGGCATTCCTGTATGTGTGTTACGGTGAACTGCTTCATTTTTCCCGGCTGCCAGTGCTGCTCTCAACACGCCAATCTGGCTTTTAATCAGTTGCGTTCCTAGAAGCTCTCCACAGAGAGAATAAACGCATTCATTTCAAACACAAAGAAGAACACTTAGCCCACAGGTCTCCAAGATCCCAAAATTAACAATCCAAGCCGATTTCCGCCAGCGCCTGGATAAAAGCTGCTTTACGACCCTGCATTAAACGAGCCAATTAACATGTCAGTTATTTTACTTTGAACGGAGATATGACACCATTTGCCTTCTATTACTTAGCAGGCAGCATGCTTGAGATGACATAAAAATTTAAAAATAAAAATCAAAGTTTTTGGGGAGATTTGTGTCAATTTGTGTTCAGTTTTGCACAAAGTTGTGATATTTCCATATCGCCTTCTACAGCAACTGCCACCCCAAAGTGCTTTCTTGTTTAACGTTTTTTTTCCTTTCTTTCTTTCTACAATTAGAGGAATGACACATGAAGTAACTTAATCGGCATCGCATGGTGGGCCTGTATTGGCACTGAACGCCTGCCCTGCATTTACCCTGCACACCAAACACAATATGATGGCACCCATATATCTACAGTTAAATCCAATGAGTTAATGAGGCTCAATAAAACAATAAAGATATTACTTTATATAGTGCCTTTCACATTAAATTCCACCCTGAATTGCTACAGAACAGTTGTTTCTAGTTTTCTATACTTTATGGGTTAAGGGACTTGTTCAGGGTTATAAGCCAAGATAGTGAAGTCTACTGAATAAGCTGTCTCAGGAGTTTATATAGTGCAATGTTAAGGTTAGTACTTGCACCCTTATGATTTAATACAGCATGTCACACACGTGCCATTAGGGGACACCTTCAGGGCTTGGCTGATTGTAATTACACTCCAAACCAGGGTTGGCACTGTCACTTCATACTTCTTCTCTTCCTCTAAAATGATTGACAGAGCAACCATCGATGATGTCAGTTCCTTTTGTGGCCACCTGAAACTGCTTCTTCTGTTTCCTAGCTCCTAAAAACCAGATACTCCACCATCTTGAATCTATCCAACTGCCCCCCCCCCCAAAAAAGTACCCTCCAGTGGTCCTGAAGGTTCCCGACAGAACTCTAATCTCTTGCTACAATTCCCATGCAGCCCTGCTGAGATCAAGACTGGGGCAGCATCAGAAGAATGCTACTACCAAGTGTACTGTCCAGCAGCCCTCTACTGGCCAACCATTAAGTTGGCATCATGCCCGAGGAAGGTACCACTAACCACCCAGTCCATCCATGGCCTCCTTCACATTATAAACATAAAAATCCTTTAAAAACAACAACAACACAGTTGACTTTTCAGTCCATGAACATTGGAACGTCTACTCATGAATCCATCACGACCTGTGAGTTGCAACTCGAGCCTCGTGGGCCTCTCCAGGGAATGTCCTCTGTGATCACTCAGATGTTTTCTTACAATGTCTACTTACCTCTGGCGTTGTTTTTCTTCCTTTTTCTTTCCTCCTATTATGTGTGAAAGGTGCTATATCAAGATTAATGTGGCTATCAGGAGAGCCGTCTCGTCTCGTGAGGACCACGGCTGTGCCTCCGCTAACAGCCACTTAGTGTTTCAAGTGTCAATGGCGGGCAGGGTGTTTCTGTTGACCAAGCGATGAAATCAGCACTGACAGTGCAGGTTTCATGTTTTTTAAAAGGGTAATCCCCTGATGCCGCGATGTTTATCATACTGAAGACACCACTGGAGGATGATAAAAAAAAGCACTGCACTGTCAACGCTCTTATTAGACAAGCTAGGAGAAACAAAAAGGAAACAGATCCTCGTAGGCTTTATCAGTGTCCTCCAGGGGCTTCTAAGCCTAGCGACTCCAACAGGACCTTCAAGGTGTGGTAAACAAAAACACAGCAGTGTGTAGAGCTGGGGGGCGTTCAGAGGATCTCTGGGATTAGATGGACAATTCACCCAGCATGACATGGCTACCCAGAGTGCAGGGCTAGGCGTGATGTTAAGCTTTCCTCTGTGAGTTAGGACCAGGGCTGTGGAGTCGGAGTCGTCTGAATCACTTATTACTGATGTCGGAGTCAGTAAAATATTTTACATGTAACATTTTTTCTGTCACTTGCAAGTAGAATATGTTATTGTAGGCTACCACAGCATAAAAGTTTACTGACTTCCACATTTCCACAGACACCAACGTTGACAGTTGCTGCACTGTGAATGGTGCTTAGGGGGCTAACATCTTTCCTGTCTTTCTACTTGATGCTGCTTGATGGGACTGTGGTCACCAGCTTTAACATGGTGGTTCGGTCGTGCAGCGCCGTATGCGTCACTTTCACTCTCTGTGTCAACGTCAGATGACCAATTCACATTGTCATCACTATCGCTTGATTCAGCTAATGGTTTGGTTTCAGTTTGTCCTAAAACTGGCTTTACAGCTTCTCATTTGCATGCCATTGTGTGAATCACGAATATTGATGAGTTACCTTAGAGGGGCAAAACATACAGAAATATCCATGACTTTTTTGCAGCATGATGTTATTTAATGCTATAAATGGCAGCTGACTACTGTCCCAAGTGCTATTCAGGCTTAACACTGTAAAAGCAGATTATTACACGTCACCCCGTGTCTAACTCGGGAAGAATCGCAATTGCATGGAACTCCGAGCCCAAAGTAACCCTCAGGGTTAATGCCAAGGAGGTTAACCGAGGCATCTAAAATGCCCTTTGTGGGTGTCTGCATGGGTAAGCCCTGTTAGGCGGAGTGGTGGCTCTGAGGCTAGGGATCTGCACTGGTAATCGGAAGGTTGCTGGTTCGAATCTCGTAAATGCCAAAAGGGACTCTGCTCTGTTGGGCCCTTAAGCAAGGTCCTTAACCTGCAATTGCTGAGTGCTTTGAGTAGTGAGAAAAGCACTAGATAAATGCAAAGAAAGAATTATTATTATTAAGCAATGGCACCCAGGGTTGTTTCTGCCTTATTCCCGACGTCAAGCTGCTCAACCATGACTTGTTTTAATTCCGGCATAAAATATTGTCATGAAAAGACAGGTTAGGTTCACTGAAACAATGTGAGCAAGGCTGGACACATGGCGTTCTCTCCAGGGTCCTGTCCTGCCTTGTACTCAATGCTGGCAGAACAGACTGCGAGCCCCTGTTACCCTGGGCTTGATAAAATGTGCATAACAATGTCATCCTGTCAAATAACAAATGGCGGCTCATTAATCTCTGTGGACTGGCTGACCCCCATACAGGTGTTACTGTTGCCTTCAACACCACACGCCATGTATGTGATTTACGGTATGTGCCCAAACACGCAGACACACGTGAAAAAAACACGCATACACATAAACTCTGACAATCCCACAGATCATCGGCTTAAAGAATGTCAATACCACATTGTTGACTGGACCTGTAGTGCCCTTTTCGTTTATTAATGTACTCCTCACTTTATCAGTCTGGTGCTGCACTATGGACTTATAATCATGTGCAGGATTTAAAAGATGCCATATAAAATGAAGACTATTTCATTGGCATTTCTTTACAAAGAAAACACTCAGATAGGAAAAGATAAATATGAAAGGTTCAGTAAACATCAAGCAGATGGGTCAAAGGTGCTATACTGACACGAAAGGAGTGTGAAATATTACAGACATAAAGGTGAAGGGCGCCATATGAAAGAAAATAAAACTGATAAGTTCAATAAGCATCAAAGATATGGCATGCTATACAAAGAAACACCGACTGACTAAAGGCGCTATACAAGTACACAAATAAAAAGGGTTCAATACCTGTGTATATACACATTTCAAGATGACTAAATACAATAAAGTTAACAGTGTAACAGGTGAAATAAATGGGCAGTGACCATTACAAACCACCCAGGACACCTTACACCACGAGCACATCAAGGGAAAAAGGGCAGCATAACTGCAGGAAACAGTTCTGAAGAGTGCTAACAACCTGTGAGAATTGTAACGATAAGTGGGACGGAGATATACGAAATATGCAATATTACAGATGAGGAAAATATATAATATATAGGAAAGGCGCTACATGGAATAGACAGCTGGCCAAACATTATTTATCAGACTGATGTGAAAGGCTCCATAACGGGCAGACGGTGATACGGGACAGGCACAATATAACAGGTAATTCAAAAGGTACTACTGTACATAGTAGACAGGTGAATGTTACAGTACAGCCAGCAGCGACGGATATGTCAATATGAAAGGCACTACAACACAGATAGACAGACATAACAGGCATTATGTAATAGAGAGGTACTGTACAACACACAGAGATATGAATGGAACATTAAAGACTGATAAAGATATGAAAGGCACTATATGATACATAGATATAAAAGGTACTATAGAATAGACATGAAAAGCACTCAATACCAGCTGGATAGATAGGCACACAAACACAAGTACAGATTCACAAACTTCTCAATGCTGTGTATCATAACCTTTAATTTTTAAATTGGACTGCATGATTGTGGTTGAAATTTAACTAATTCAAACAAAAATGGATGGATCCTTGTGTAAATGTAACCAATGACAGATTCTAATGTTACATTAATTTTCCTTTCAGAAAAAGATTACATTCCATTTAGCAGGAGAGAGATCATTTCATCCATTAGTCGAACAGAAAAAGGGAGGAGCAGCCCAGCAATCAGATAATGAGGGCTGCTGAACGGTCGATTAATGTTCCTCATCGTAATCCATCATTCCAACTACTTTTATTTGCGCAGTGCTTCTCCTTTGCCAAATCATAAGTTCATTTTTCAAAAACATGTCCCCCTATCACCACCAGTCATTTGCCTAAATAAGCTTTGTGTGTTCCATGAGCCGGGGCTCCAAGTCGCATGCGCCACAAGAGCAGCAGAGTCTGCCTTCAGTGAATGGCCAGCACACACATTTACACAACGAGAAGCAGGGGGGACATGCAACTGGGGGTCCGTTGGCCATCACATCGAAGTCCTTTAAAAAAAAAAGGGCGCAGTACATAAATATCCAAAAAGTGCTGAAGTGAAGGACATATAAGAAGATCAGATACAGGAATGGAAATGTGTGTGGCTCCTCATGGTACCCAAAATGTATTCATTTTTTTTAACCTTGTGCAAGATCATGGAAAGCCAACGTGTATCTCAACAACATTTAGCTCAAGGCAGAAACCAATCGTGGATGGGATGTCACTCCATCAAAGGGCCCTCTCATTCATACTGCACCGGTTTGGAGTCACCACATAAAGTCATTTTAGCATCACCAGTCCACCAAACATGCATGTCTGTGAACTGTGGGAGGAAACTGAAGCACCCGAAGAAACCTAGGAGAACCTGGACTGCCATTGTGCCACCATGATGCCCATAAGAACTATACCTAAACTATCCATCTTAATAAAAGGATTAGTGTCTGTGTGTCCCTCTGGTTGCTGTCACTGTCGTTTCAACAAATGGTGCATCACAAACATTAACACTGCTTTTACGAATCCTATAACAAATGGCACAAAACAGAGACAAATGCATTTAATTTCTCTCTCCTTCAGAAGGAACATGACACAGATTTGAATTAATGAATTTTATTACTATAAACGTTTAATATGTGTCATCTGTTGGAATACCAACACTACTACATGCATTGCAAAATACATTTCAATAGATGATGCACTGCAAACATTAACACTGACATCTGTGTTGATTGCTTAGATTTCAACCCATCTCAGATGGGTAGCACAGCTAGTCCACCTTAATAAAAGGACAAGTGTCTATGTATCTGTGCATCCATCCGGTTGCTAAGTCAGTCATTCCAACAGATGGAGCATCACAAACTAACACTGCTTTCACAAATCCCATATGAAACAGCATTTGACTGAGACTTATGCATTACATTTGTCATTCCATCAGATCATGATCATGCATCTTATTACTACATATGCTTTTACTGCACCATCTGTTGGAATGATAAAGGCAAGAAATTTTATTATTACATATATTACAAAATGCATTCCAATAGATGGCACACTGCAAACATTAACGCTTAGGTCTACGTTGATTTATTTTGAACCAAACCCATCTTAGATAAGCAGCACAAATAGTAACTCATTTTTCAAGAGCAACTGTTTAGCCCCATATACTGAAATCCCAAGGTATGGGGGTGCATTATCAAAATATACAAAGTAATATTCTACCTTATCAGAATAATGGAAATTACTTATTTAGTCTCATCGATAGAACATTAGTGACTACTTTTTAATTTTCCATTTTCGTTTATCTATTACGTCTAAAACTCAAAAAATGAGGGGTGATACCATCAGGTGCCCTGTGAAGGGGTACCGGGACCTTACCATCCAATACAGTGACATTAAAAAAAAGAACAATTCTGACATACAAACAAGATGTGGTGCTACCTTCTGGCAGAATCCAGGCGACACTCCAGTCTAGAGACTACTCCGCACACATCTCCCACCCATCACCCATCCAATTTTAAATCACTGCAAGCCACATATTAAAAATCATCACATAATAGACAATGTCTTTCAGCAGGAATGCAAAATCCATTAAAATTCAATTTAGCCGACTCAGAAATAAGCAGAAATACCCGTCATCGCTTTCAAGAAACAACACCATAGATGCAGGCTACAAAGAGTGATGAGGACATCGATTAGGACTTCATTTCACACACACCACGAATCACAGGCTTGCACTGAGGCCTACGCAAGAGGTAAATGTAGAAGGGGGGAGAAGTAAGGGGAATAAAGCAATCTGGATGGGGTGTCAAAGTGATCCTTTCTGATTAATACCTGCTCTAATTTGGGTGCCGTACAGCTGGCTCTCAAGATTACGCCATGTCAGCCCCAAGCACCACAAGCTGGAATCTCAAACCACACGTCTTCCGTTCTTCTACAGAACAGGCTGCTTGATCCAAATCCGCCAGGATTCAAGTGGGGCATTGCACCGAGACGGCTCTACTTACTGCTGTCATCATGTTATGGCAGGCCAGAGCTACGAAACATCTTACTGCTCCTCATTATTCTAGATCTCTCTTCTGCCTTCAACACAATGAACCATCAGACCCCGAGCCTTGCCAACCTCTTTGACACTGGCATCAGCAGAACTGCCCTCAGGTGGTTCGAGTCCTGCCTCTTGGGCAGATCCTACTATGTGTCATGACATGGCGTAATGTCAAAGGTTGCACCAGGTAAGCAAGAGGTCCCACCATTCAGTCCCACAGCTTCCTTATCAACGTTATGCTGATGATACTTAGCTGTACCTGTCGCTCCCTCCAAAAGGACCACACGGCATCTGCTACAGTCTCTGCAGGTCCCACTGATATTGCAATCTGGATGAAGGAACACCATCTCCAGCTCAACCTGTCAGAGACAGACCACCTTGTAACCCCAGGTGTCCATCTATTCAGCAGCCCATCTCTTTTTCGGCTTGTTATTGCTAACAAACGTCAAGTGTGTTCGCAACTTTGAGGTGGTGATCAATGACCAGCTGTCCTTCATTGACCATGTAATATCTGTCTCTTGCTTTTTGCAGATCCACAAGATCAGATCGTAACTGACAGAGTATGCAGCACAACAGCTGGTCCAGACTTTGATCTTGTCATGTCACGTGTGTGCAGGTCTCTGCTGGCAGGAGCCCCAGCATGTGTCACCAAGCCACCGTAGATGATTCAAAATGCAGCGGCACATCAAGTATTCCACCATTTGTGGTGGGCACATGTCACTTCTCTCTTCAGATCACTTCACTGGCCCCCTTTAGCGGTACATTTTAAGATCTAATCCTTGATGCTCACCTGTGGAGTAGTCAACCTGTATACAGTATATGGAGACACTTGTGAAGTCCTGTGCTTCTTCTCGATCATTCTGGTCTGCTGATGAGCAGTGTCTAGAGATGCCACCTCTGTGTGGCATCAAATCTCAGTCCAGATTCTTTTCATGTGTAGCTTCTGATTGGTGGAACAAGGTGTTCACCTCTGTTGAATTTCTGGTGCCCTCACAGACCCTCTTGAAACGATAATGGCTTTGATGAGTTTTTGTCATCTAGGAACTGTAACTTGCTCATATTTTGTTCTGAGCTCTTCCCTTGTCGATTGGGTCACCTTGTCCTGTCACATTTGTTCTCAAACAGCTCCTGAGACTGATGTTGACTCGATTATGCTGACCTCTTTTGTAAGTTGCTTTGGATAAAAGCATCTGCTAAGCAAAATAAATGTGGATGGGAGCCTCTGATCTTTAAAGCTCTCATTGATTCCTTTCTGAGCAGCTCTCGCTTGTCCTCTTTGATTTGTTGAGCAGACATCCCTCCAGCCCATGCTGACCACAGTTCCCAGGAGTGCCCCTCACCATTGCCCTTACAAGTCAGACTGCAGATGATTTTTTTTTTTTTTCACAGCTCAGTTGAACGGTGATGAATGCGATGAGTGAACTTCACCTGCTTTGCTTATGAGGCAAACACTCGCTCACCATTTAATTGGATGGGTGGCAAATGCTGCTGAAGCACTAAAGGGCAGCCTTTGAGAAATGACAGCCTGCCTGCCTGCCGGGCAGAAGAGGGTACAGGTGTGCATGGGCATCAACATGCTGACCCAAAGACATCAGCACAGACACGCTGGCCGCTCACATTTTTCTGTTTTTGCACTAAGATTACTTGTCACGTTTTTTTCCCTACTAGAATGACAACGTAAATCAAAGGGAATATCCACTGGAGTGCCACAGTTTAGACTGCACTATGTGCACAAGCAGCAGACCCCTGCACCCTGGTGCTTCTGGGGTATGACCCTCAACTGGACTGAGCAGGTTAGAAGATGAAACCTTTCTAGTCAAGTTCTAGTGATAGACGGACTGCTTTGGAAGGCACTATATAAAGGAAAGACTGATGTGCCAGGTTTACTGATGTATGGGTGAGAGCAAGCAAAACCCCAAAACAAGCCCACGATGGACACCATCAATTATACTGACAGCAGCCTACAAAGAGAGGACCTACTGTGTGGTGTGTGAGTGCAGCGGACAAAGAACCAACCTGTGAGGGGTTAATCACTTAGATATATCAGTACATCTGGGGGGGCCTAGGCATCGCGGTCACCATTGACAGATAGTTATAAAGGACACTATATGGATATTGAAAAGAAAGATGATACATAGAGAGAATTGAAAAGCACCACATAACACAGAAATACATGGATCTGAAAGGCACTATATAATAGACATCAAGATAGGAAAGGTACTATATAAAAGATAAAAAAGGTGCTGTATAGTAGATAGATATACATGAACACTAAATAGATAAGAAAGACAATACAAGGATAGAATTAAAAATCACTTCATACTATACAGATACAGTGATTTGAAAGGCACTTTATAATACACAGATAGGAAAAGCATAATCAAATAGATATATAGTGATGTTCATATCTATTTAACAGACAGATAGATGAAAGGCACTATATAAACAATAAATGTATATGAAAGGCACTATATAATAGATATAGTGCCGTTCACTTGTGTAAAAGGTAGTTATAAAAGACATTATATAGTAGTTAAGTACACAATGTATAATAGACATAGGTGAAAGGCACTTTATAACAGACAGACAGACAGATGTGAAAGGCATTATTCGAATAGATACATTTGAAAGGCACTATATAGTAGAATTGAAAGGCAATATATAACAGACATTTGAAAGGCACTGGCACTTTATAATAGACAGATATATAGTATACTGTAGTGCCTTTCACATGTGTAAGAGACAGACAGATATGGAAGGCTCTATATAGTAGATAGCTACAGATGAGAGACAGACAGGTGAAAGGCATTAAATAACAGACAGATCTGAAAGGCACTTTATACCAGGTAGTATACATAGCTAAACAGATCTGAAAGCCATTATACTTATAATAGATAGGTAGATGGCAAGGCACTACAGATAGAACTGAAAAGCACTATATAGTAGACAAATCGATAAATATATCTGAAAGGCACTATATCATTTCATTTTGATATTTATAGTTGTGTTCTTTTAAATTTCTGTAGTTTTGCATGTATGTAAACAAGGCTCTCTTGCAATTGGCTTTTGTCTCTATCCTGTATAAACAAAGATAAATAAAATAAATACATATTGTAGTTACTTAATAAGTGATTTTTGATCTTTGAAAATAGCTGTATAAATTTTAACAATGAAGGCCACCTGAGAGAATTGACTAATGTGGAAGAGCGCCCTCTGCTGGCAGGCATGTGCATCAGTACTCCACTGGCTTTCTGAGTCAGCTAGATGCTGGGGTGTTCAGCTGTTCTAGACTGATATATGTGTGTGTGTTCATTGTATTTCAGGAGCTTTATATTTACACATACACACATTATGAAATTAACTGCTCATAATTTTTATTTTCTGGACTCTGGGAAGGTTGCACACACAAGAGGCAAAATGCTGACATTTTAATTCATCATTAAATATAACGCATGATGGGTCAGGACTTGCTGCCCTCTGCAAAGCCCACCAGGCTATCCCAAGGTCCTGCAAAATCCCAAAACAGGCTGTTAAGCAATCCAAACATTTTTGGTTACAAATGGCTGATCGATAGAGCTTTTAATTAAAATGGTTACTGAGGACACAAGAGAAAAGAAGGGAATGAACTGAAACGGTGCCCACTTCAGTGCCAGCATCTTGTAAATTGACAAAGAATTCCATTAAATTATCACTGCACATCTACACCACCAAATAAAATTCAAAACCAGATAAAACTCAGGCTTGACCAGAAACACTGGTACCACACCAAGCCATGTTGGCATTTACACTGGCACAGGACTTCTATTCACTGGAAAGGGGTAGTGCTGGAAATGTTTACATTTTGTACATGACTGGCACACGGTGGGGAAAGCATTGACAAATGAAGAAGCTAGTGGAACATGCAGTAAACCGACAGGGACTGTTTTATACAGTATAGTGCCTTTTATAGCCAGCTCTAATGTAAGGTGTATTACAAAATGGGTAGAAGGAAAGTAAAGCACGCTGCCTTACACTAAATACACAGATATTAATCTAAGGGAAGCACAGGGGGTACTTGAGTTGCCTGTAGGCTCAGGCATTAATAATAATGCATTTAATTTATATAGTGCCTTTCTTATGATTACATGGCCTGGGTTCAGATTCTGCCCAAGTGCAATTCCTCTTTTGGCGGCTCTATAATCAACTGGTTACCTGTCCAGATTACCTGCCAAAAACACTAAATGCAGGCAACTGGTCAAAAATGATATTAAGCTGGCTCTGGAAAAGAACGGGTGATGTCAAGGGAGGAATGAATGCATGGATGATTGTCCCAACCGGGATGGTAGGTGGTACCTGTCCTAGTCAAGAGGTCAATGATGTGAAAGGAAAGCAAGGAGACTGCCTACTGGGGCCCTGTGTTACCCCACTTCAGTAGGTGGCAACATTCCTGTAGTGGACAGCCCAAGGAATGCTTGGAACTTGTAGTTCAGAGCAGTCCTGCTGGGGTCCTTCAGTGCTTCTGCTGTTCTGGAGGGCTATCGTTTGAGCTGGAAGTGCATCCTGGAGGGAATATCATTGTACCAGAAGTAATCCCAGGTACAGGTTAAAAAGGAGCCTCAGATGGGGAGAGTCAGAAGTGGAACACCACACGCTGGCTGTGGACCAGAGGAAGGAAAGATGAAAGAAAAGAGAAGACCACTAGACTTGACTACTAGAAACCAGCTTCAGAGGTACTGTGTCCTAATAAAATTGCATCTTGGTAATGGAACAGGTATCCTTGTGAGGTGTGTCTGGGAATTGGAGTGGGTGACTCCCTATGTGGCCACAACTCACACTGATACCAATACCAGTCCAAAAAGGTACCACCTACTATCTCTGTGGAGATCATTTTCAAAATAAGTAACATTGAACACAAAGCAAGGGATGGTGGGGTGGGGGTGGTTGCATACAGTTGCCAGTATTGGCTCACTTTCACCTGGTGGACACACCCATACTGTGGGAGAGGATTGTGAATGAGGATTACTCAACAGCAGCCTCTGTTGGTGATCAGTAGTAGTGCAGAAGGGAAACTAGCAGATGAGTCAGAAAGGGCAGGAAGACTAATTACCCAAAGTGACACATTCTGAAAAAACAAAAATAATTCTTTGAAATTATGTACTTCTAAAGAAAACAATGTTGAGATGCCCAGACTTGGCCTAATCTTCTACCAGCAGCAAAAGAAAGTAGTGACCTACATACAGTAAAGCAGTGGCAGCAGAAGCAGCTAATGACTCCAGCTTTGAGTCTGCAGGACGACAACACTGAAAAAGAGGAGGCTGCCAGTTCAAATTGTCATTCACTTTCATCATCATTTAAAGGGCGGGAGGGAGAGCAGCTGCTTCACAGCTACAAAAACCCAGGGGTCCGACTACAGCATAGGCACCATATATGTTGCGGGTGCATGCTCAACCCTCAGCTATCAACAGCCAGTCTAACACAGATAAACAGATAGACAGGAAAGGCACTGTATCACCAATATAAACATAAGAAGACGTCCCTCCTTCTGATAAAAATGGTCAGCAGTCTGACTGGAATAACCAAGACCCCCAGTGGGCACTGTGAGTTGATGACCCCAGGGATTTTGTAGGCGTGGAAGTGCAACAGAGAAGACCAGATGGGTGCAGTCTGCAACCCCGGACACCTCACCAAGCCCCCCAGGTGCAGTAATGCTTTATGATAACTTTCATTTACAAGCATTATGTAAAGCTTAACAAACAGTTGGCTATTAATGTCAGTAAATGCTGATTCATACCTTGGTAATGTTTTATAATTCGCATGCATGGCCCAGCAGGTCTGCCTGTTTAGTTCTATAAGGGTGCCATACTGATAACACAAGTTGGCTCAGCACCACCTTCAGATGAAACCCATGAGCAAGCAGTCAGGACGATCAGCCAAGTCGCTACAGTGGAAACCATAAAGATCAGTGTTCAACCAGAGTATGACAGCAAGTATGGCATATACTGGGCCAGGAGCTTCAAACACTGGAAACGAAAAGAAGGTCATGACATGCTCAGAAATCAATTCCTTCTTCATCCACACACACACAAACACCTGTAAAGCTGCCATCACACCACCAACCCAAAGGCCACCTCATCTACATCTTTATTAGCCATAAAGATCAGACAAATTCCTTCTTCATAAATACCCTGGCATCTGCTACATCACGCACTGACATGCATGAACTGGGGGCCCAGCTAAATCTTTTCTTCTGTTAAGTTAACTTGACAGCCTACAGGAAACCCTGAATGGTGGGCATCCCTTTCAGTACCAAGTAAAGCCATTTATATAGCAGATTCATAAAGTCTTCAGAACCCTTCACCTTCTGCATACTTTATTGTCCTGAAGATTTCATTTTAAAAGAAGACGTGCAATTTTTCCTCCATCAATCTACACTCAATATCCCATAATGACAAAGTGAACACATTTTTAGAATATTTTGCAAATTTGTTTAAAAATCAAAAACTGAAATCTCTCCTTCCATGCAGTATTCAGACCCTTTCGTATGACACTTCAAATTGTGCTCAAGTGCCTCTTGTTCACTTAAATTCTCCTTGAGATGTTTCTAGAAGTTGACTGGAGTCCACCTATGGCTACTTGAATTGACTGGACATTGCTTAGATGTGTAACTGTGTATAGGAGGTCCACAATTCACGCCGCATGTCAGGACAAACACCACACCACGAAGTCCAAGGAATTCTCTGAAGACCTCCACGATCCAGTTTTGGTGAGTCATAGATGAGGGCAAGGGGATAAAACCATTTGTAAAGCTTTGATTGTTGCCAGGAGCACAGCGGCTTTAGATGGAACCACCAGAAATCTTCCTAGAGCTAGCCATCCAGCCAAACTGAGTAAACAGACAAGAAAGGACTTGGTCAGGGAGGTGACCAAGACGCCACTCTAACAGAGCTTCAGAAGTCTGCCACTAAGATGGAAAAACCTGCCGTAGAAACAACCATCTCAGCAGCACTCTATGAATAAGATGTTTATGGCAGAGTGACTAGAAGGAGGTCACACGTCAATAAAAGACATAACAGCCCACTTGGAGGTCACCCAATGGCATTCAAAGGACTCTGAGAGCCTGAGGAAAAAGAATCTCTGGTCTGATGAGAGAAAAATTGAACTCTTTGGGCAGAACTCCAAGCACTATGCATGACAAAGACCAGGCACTGCTCATCACCTGCCAAATAACATCCCAGTGTTGAAACATGGTGGTGGCAGCATTGTGCTATGGGGGAGCAGGGACAGGGAGACGGGTCAGAATTGAGGGAAGGATGAAAGCAGCCAAATACAGAGATTACCATAAAGAGGCAACAGTTCAATGACCTGAAGCATACAGCAAAGACAACACAGGAGTAGCTTCAGGACAAGTCAGAGAGTGTCTTTGAGAGGCCCAGACTTAAAACACACGGAACACGCATGGAGGGACCTGAAGACGGCAGTTCACAGACGCTTCCCATCAACTCTAAGGCCAGGTTTATACTTCACGCGACGCATGCTGCAGCGGACGCTCCTGCTACGCAAGCATTGTAGTGTTTATACTTGCGCATGTACTTTGTGTACATCTGGAGGAATCCGCCAGGTGGCAGTGCGAGATATTATCACGGTGAGAACATGTTCGGCTTCTCTGTGTTGTGAATTGCCTAGAACACCCATTAAATTCCGATGACACCTTACCGCAATATCTCTGAAAAGGATGTTTATTGTTTAAATCCAGGGATGTGTCCTTTCCAGCAAGCATTGAGCACGAGTGAGAAACAATCCCTGGACGATGCCTCGGCTCATTGCAAGGTGAATACAAGCACGCACATACACTAGCGTCATTTTAGCGGCACCAAATCCCCAAATCTGCATATCTTTGGAAGGAAACTGGAGCACACTGAGGAAACCCAGCAGAAAACCTGTAAACTCCAGGCAGCGAATATCAGCGACGTGACTCCCTGCAAGACAGCAGCGCTAACGCGCCGCCACTGTGTGTAATTATTAACAGTATTCATTATTTAAATGAAATTACCGATTTATCTGTAAAATGTACTATACATACTTTAATGCTTTTCATCATGAAAGTGATATCAAGTATAAATCTAAGGATTCTAAATGTGCAGAGAGTTGGAATATCACACATTTAATGTTCTCAGTGTGGTGATCTATTGCTGGTGATCCGCTGCTGTCAGGAGCAGAGAAAGCCCTAGATAAAAAAGATGGCACAGAAGATGGTATGTGAGACTTTTAAAATGTATCGTGTCATTACGATTGGGAATATGTGACGCTTGAATATAAAAGCACCATGAATACATCTGTATGTCGGCATTTTGCTTCACCACATCGAACCATTTATCAAATATCGAAGTGCGCACACCGATCTTGTAGGATCCGCAAAGCGGCTTTCTGTCACAGATAGATAGTAAACAGAGACTCTGATGTCACATTCCAACTTTTAGCACACTGCACCCTCCCGACTTTTTGCTGGTACTGCAACTCGCGCACACGTCGCGTTAATTTCTGAGGACCTGCTCAGAGGACGCATCAAATGAACGCTCAGAACGCGTGGCAGCCATGATGCGGGCGCGTATGCTTCTGAGCGTGAAGTATAAACGGGCTGTAAAGGAGCTTAAGAGGATCTACCAGGAAGACTGAAACTAAACTGCACAAATCCAGGTGTGCAAAGCTTGTAGAAACTTAGAAATAACTGAAGTAAAGGTCTAAACACTTATAGTAATGAGAAATTTCAGTATGTGATTTTTAATAAATTTGCAAACCCTTCTTAAAACAGGTTTTCACCTTGTCATTATGGATTATTGTGTGTAGACCGATGGGCACAAATGGAAAATTTGTCAATTTAAAATGAAATCTACAATAAAGTGTGTAGAAAGTGAAGGGCTCTGAATGCTTTCCAAACCCCCTGAACACACACCAGCGGCCTCCCAACTCTTTAATTCTTCTGTTTGCTTAGCTCACAACTTGACAGCTTGCAGGGGACCCTGATGGGTGGGCAGTGAGGGCATCTGTTTCAACACAAAGTGAAGCCATTTATACTCAGGGTCACATTTGGAGATTAGTTCCACTCTCCTTCTATGCGGTTCTCATCCGAATTTTATGAAGGTTAAAGTCTAAACTGGTTCAAGCAGGTTTTAGGACATGTCAGGCGAGTGTGCTTACACACACAACATGTGCCCAACAGCAGTACGCTTTATGTGAAATGTGTCTGCTTCGCCCAGACTTTCCCATTAACAGCTCCCCAATGGCTTCCACAAGCTCAGCCACGTTATCCAATTTTCTTCTCTTTAGGAAGAGACTCATTCCACCCCAGGGAATGCATGGATTTGGACCCCTGCTAAAACGCTGGAACCAACAGTGTGATGCTAAAATAAGAATATGAAAACCGATGACACTCTCATTTGACAACGGCTCAACTGACATGTTTTCACGGCATTGTTGTAGTGCAGAGGCAAAAATAAAACCTAAGCAGACAGAATCGTCTATTTTAATGCAAGATGAATGATTAGTTCACCGATCCTCTTCTTTACATCTCATCTTTCTCCTCTCACTTGAATAAATTTAGATATTTCATAAGAGGAGACATTTCTAGGGGACTGTAACTTCATGAAGCTGTTATCCTTCTTTATGCTGCCACATTGAAATCGTAAAAAAAATAATATTAATAAAGACTTAAGTTAGATGACTACCAGAAGACCACAAGCACCAGAAAGACAGATAATGGCAGATAAAGGAAAAGCACAAATGTGTCAGCTAGCATTTAGAAATCAAAAATTATATCCATTCAAAATACAAGGACCCATATGCTGAGGGGGTTACCCCTGGCTTCCTCTCAAGTACTGAAGATGGGCACCTTAAGCTGCTCGTGGAAGATGGAGGTTCTACCATACAAGCTGTGTGACAGGAGAGGAGCCATGACGCACACCGCATCAGACTGTAAAACATCATTGGTCCAAGGCAGGCACAGATGGTGCCTTGACAAGGTACTATTGACGCTCGCAGATATTTCAGAACAGGATATTCTGAAGAGACACCAAGCTAAAGCAAAGCCATTTCACAGCATCACCTTTGTTAAGGAACGAGGAAACTCAGCCAAACCACATACTCTCCATTACCCTGAAACCAAACATGGTGATCTTGTGAATAGAAGGAAAGAAAAGAAAAGCACTGTGGGCAGAAAGCTGTGAGGAGGCAACAGGATGGAAGAAATTCCACTTGGGAATGAAGTACTAGTGTCTTTAGGACTGAAGCAAGTTCCAATGGTATAAACAGTGTTCTGCCTTCCAACCAGCTGTACCAAGGTGGGCTCCAGTTTCCTTTGACTACATATAATTAAAAAGGTTTGTAAAATGGATGGATGGGATGAACAAATGGTTACAAAATGAGGCCTAATGCCAGACTAGACGGGGAATCATTAAGAACATTTAGGTGTTTCTGCCTGCACCACCTCCTGCCTGGCGCCTTCAGTCCTCTACACCCACCCACTTGTATTTGTGCCGCATCATTAGTGAAGTGCCAAGGCTTGCTGACGTAACTGGCACATTTCCAATTATACAGCTGATATGGAGAAATCCCTGAGGGTGGCGGGGCGGACGCTAATGAGGTAGACTGCTGGATTTGCTTACTAATTCCTGGCATGGTGTCTCTTTTGTCGATATATTGGGAGGTGGGGTGGGGGCCAATAAGAATTAAACAACAAAGTATTTTGCTTGCCTTTTGTTTCCATGTTGAGACTCAGCATTGTGCTGGAAAGGAGAGTTGAATAAGAAAGCAGTTTCTAAATGGACACTCAGTGAACAGTTAATGTTTGTTATTATGTGTGTCTATTTTGAGGATTCCGCTTTTGATATTATTTTCACATTTTGCTGTAAGTTAAAGTTCATTTTCATAAATGTCTAAGCTTCATTTATTTTTGCAACACCATGACAGCGACATACACTCACTGAGCAAATTATTAGTAACACCTGTAAAGCTGCTTATCCAGGCAATTAATTATCTCATCTGCCAATGATGTGTCGGCAGTGCAATGCCTACAGTCCTGCAGACAGAGGTCAGGAGCTTCAGTTAATGTTCACACCAAAACACTAGAATGGGGACAAAATGTGATCTCAATAAGGTGTCCAGCAGGGGTCAGTATTGGGGCTGCTGCTACCTTATATATACACACACACACATTTATATTTTATACAGTTTACATTAGAAATAACAACAGGATAAATGGACTGACAAATAACAGAGGATCCACTGAATCATTACAGAGAGACTTTGGGCAGATTTGTGGACAATGAAATTGAATGGAATACATGTGAAGTATTACAGAGGAAGTAGAAATGTTAGGTTTGAAAATTGGAAGTGCACTTTATGAGAAGGATTTAGGCGTTGTAGTGGACTCGTCACTATCATCTTCCAGACAGTGTTCAGAAGCCATTAAGAAGACTAACAGAATGTCAGGTTATATAGAACCCTGATATACAGAGTACATGTCCAAGGAGGTGATGGTGAAGCTTTATAATGCACTGGTGAGGCCTCATCTGGAGTTCTGCGGAGATTAACAGGAGACATGATTGAAGTGTTTTAAATTATGAAAAGAAATTAGTCCAGTGGATTGAGACTGTTATTTTAAAATGAGCTCATCGAGAATATGGGGACACAGTTGTGCTCATTTAAAATGATACCACTCGGACCCACTGCACTAGTTTAAATGGCTAGATAGATAGATAGATAGATAGATAGATAGATAGATAGATAGATAGATAGATAGATAGATAGATAATAATAATAATAATAATACATTTTATTTATATAGCGCCTTTCCCATGCTCAAGGCACTTACAGAATAAATAAAGAACGGCAGAATATACAGTATATAGCATTGTACAAACCAGATAAATAAACAAAGAAGATTAAGACAGTAAATTCTGAAAAAAAAAAAACAGACAACATAATTGATGGTCTCGCACACACATACAGGTTACATGAGCATCTTGACAGAGAAGTAAACTGAGAGAAAGGTAATAAAGTCAAGTAGAGCTAAAAGCCTTCCTGAACAGATGAGTTTTGAGTTGTTTTTTAAAGGAATTCATGGAGTCAGCTGACCTGATTAATTTTGGTAGGTCATTCCAGAGTCTGGGCGCTATACAGCTGAAGGCCCTGTCACCCATGGAGTGTAGATTAGTGACGGGCACAACAAGATTACCAGAATCCGAGGACCTTAGTGGGCGGGCAGGCACATAGTGATGGAGAAGGTCACTGATGTAGTTTGGCGCGAGGTTATTTAAAGCTTTGTAGGTTATTAGTAGGATTTTATATTCGATTCTGTAGGACACAGGGAGCCAGTGAAGACGGAGCAGGATGGGTGTGATGTGCTTGCTGCTGCTGGTTCGAGTAAGGACTCTTGCAGCTAAGTTTTGAATAAGCTGGAGCTGTGATATAAGATTAGAAGGGGCACCTGCCAGTAGGGAATTACAATAATCGATGCGGGATGTGATAAAAGCATGGACAAGTTTCTCAGCATTAGAGAAGGAGAGGAAGGAGCGAACACGGGATATGTTACGGAGGTGAAAGTAAGAAAGTTTCTTAATGTGATTTATGTGGGCGGAATAAGTGAGGGAGGAGTCAAAAATGACACCAAGATTTTTTACAGTAGAGGCAGGTCTGATGAGATCACTGCCGAGATGGACTGGGAAGGAGCTCATTTTATTAAGTTGCATTTTAGTCCCAATTTGCAGGAGTTCAGTTTTATTGCAATTTAATTTTAAAGAGTTCTGCTCCATCCAGGTTTTAATTTCACTAAGGCAGGTTGTGAGCTGAGAAAGCTCTGATGAAGTTCCACTTTTAACATTGAAGTAGAGCTGAGTATCATCTGCATAAAAATGATAACCCAATCCATAACTACGGATAATATGGCCAAGGGGAAGCATATAAATACAGAAAAGCAGAGGACCGAGGACAGAGCCCTGAGGGACTCCTTGTGTGACTGGCGCTGAGCTGGATCTACTGTTGCCAAGACCAACAAACTCTTGCCTATCAGTCAGATAGGACTTGAACCACTGGAGGGCAGTGCCAGAGATACCCAGCATGTTCTCCATTCTGAACAGTAGGATGTCATGTCTGACAGTGTCAAATGCTGCACTGAGGTCTAACAGAATTAATATGCTGGTTTGTCCAGAGTCTGCTGCCATAAGCAAATCATTGGTTACCCGTAGCAGAGCAGTTTCACAGCTGTGCCGCGCCCTGAAACCAGACTGAAAGGGTTCCATCAAATTATTAGAGGTTAGGTAATTGGTGAGTTGGGAAGCTACAACACGCTCAAGAACTTTTGACAGGAAAGGTAAGTGGGAAATAGGCCGGAAATTGTTAAGATTGTCAGCATCAAGGCCAGACTTTTTTAACGTTGGGGTTACAGAAGCAATTTTAAAAGTGAGCGGCACAGAGCCAGTGTCAAGGGATGAGTTTATTATTGTTGTAACAGTCGGGATTATGGCATGAAGGCAGGATTTAAGTAGTGTGGTGGGGATGGGGTCCAGTACACAAGTAGTCGGCCTCATCTTATAAAGCAGGTCATTAACAAACGCAGATGTGACTGGTGAGAACTTAGAGAAGGAGCTGGATGGAGTGGGAAAACAGGGAGAGATATAAACAGATGATGTATTTATGTTGGTTGAATTATTTAGATCTTTAATTTTGTTACGGAAAAAGTGGAGGAATTCCTCACAGACTTCAGTAGAAGAGGTAGTTGGACCAGATGCGGGTTCGAGTAGTTTATTAACTACAGAGAACAAAACCCTTGGGTTATCATGGCTACTTTCTATTATTCTGCCATAATGGGTGTTCTTGGCAGAAGTTAGTGCTTCTCTGTAAGCTCTTTGGTGGTCAGAGAAAGCCTGGATGTGCACGGTGAGGCCAGTCTTACGTGACATTCTCTCAAGGCGTCGGCCAGCTGCTTTCATAGATCGCAATTCTGAGTTATACCAAGGAGCTGAACGTTTAAAGGAAACCTCCTTATGTTTTAAAGGAGCTGTTTTATCTAATGCTGAGTGAAGGGCTGTGTTATAGTGGTGAACAAAACTATCTAGTGTTGATGGAATAGGTGCAGACAGTAAAAGATCAGAAATGGATCCAGAAAGGATAGAGGGACAGATATTTTTAAGGTTTCTGTAAGAAATTTGTCGTTTACAGGTAAGAGGTGGGAGAGGTAATGAGACAGTGAAAAATACTGCTTTATGGTCAGAGAGTCCCAAATCAGTGCTGTAAATGTTGGCAACAGATAGTCCAGAAGTGCAGATCAGGTCCAATATATGACCGCCACAATGGGTTGGAAAATCAACATGTTGTGTCAAGTCAAAACAGTCCAGTAAGGACAGGAATTCATTTCTCAGTTTAGATGTGGGGGTGTCAATATGGATGTTGAAATCACCAAGAAGGATAATTCTCTGAGAGTAAGAGCTTAGGTGGGTCAAAAGTTCAATCAGATCTGATAAGAAGGATGCATTGTATTTTGGGGGACGATAAAGAACAATGAGTGAGACAGGACCTGATTCCGTTGTTAGTTTAAGAGCCAGGCACTCAAAAGACAATGGGCAGTCAATTGGGATTCTTTTAACGTTTAGGTCTTCTCTGATAATTACTGCCAGCCCGCCGCCATGTCTTGAGCTGCGAGGCTCTGAGTGGAAAGTGAAACCAATTGGAGTCGCCTCTGTGAGAGACGCAAATTCGTTTGGTTTTTGCCAAGTCTCCGTTAAACACAGAATATCAAGTTTGGTGTCAGTGATGAGTTCTGACAACACCAATGCTTTGCCATTAAGAGACCTCGAGTTAAACAGTGCAATATTACATAATGAGGCTTCTTTCTGCACAGAGCCGCAATCAGGGTTTATTCCCACATAATGCAAATTTGGCACACTGACAATTCTATTTCCAGGGTCATGAGAAGGACGGCGTATTCCTGAGCAAATGCTGCCGGTGGTCTTTTCATTCGCAGCCCGGCGGTGGCGGCGACCTGACCCGCGATGTATATATTTCGGGCGCTGCAAAATACCGGCGTCCTTTAGGATGTTGCAGTCAGACCATTTGCTCTGGACAAACTGTTTAATAAGAAGGAGTTTGTCATGAGAGTATTTTAGCATGATGCTGAGTAATACTTATCTGAATAGCAGTGGAGAAGCAGCACAGCAGAGTGGAACCGGTAGGACAGGCGGGTGTGGTAGCGTAGGTGAGCAGCCATAGCAATCAGCAGAAAGCATAGCAAGAGGAGGTAGCAGGAGTTGGAGGTTCCAATACACAGTCACAAAATGTAACGCTTGGTAATTTCAGGCGTGATCGCCCCGGAGCCAAAAGCCAGGTTAATAAGAACATCAGATCAGTTCCCAGTCGTATAGTACTATAAGATGAAACGGGAGCAGATCAGCAAAGCGAATTAAATATAATCACGGAGACAGATCATCCCGAGGTCCTAGATTGCCAGGCACAAAGAAATGCTTGAAGGTTCTCGTCCCGTGATCCACAGACTCAGCTATTCCCAGTCAAAGTAGAGTCCATAAAATCTGTAAATATAAGCCAAATCCATACAATTCGAGTCAGCTGTATCCACGAACTATACGTACAATAAAAGAAATAAAACAAACGTAAGAAAGTGTAGAATTAGGCGAATTTTGTGAGAAGTGTTGTTTACAGGGAGGAGCGGCAACAACATGCGTGCGCCAGCGTCCCCTCACCTGTCTATATAGAGATAGATAGATAGATAGATAGATAGATAGATAGATAGATAGATAGATAGATAGATAGATAGATAGATAGATAGATAGATAGATAGATAGATAGATAGATAGATAGATAGATAGATAGATAGATAGATAGATAGATAGATAGATAGATAGATAGACATGAAAGGCACAATAAGACAGACAGACAGACAGGCAGGCAGAAAAACACGTCCTGTTATCAGTACAGTCATCCAGATAACTTAACAAGGCTCGGGCTCTCGGGACTGCCGTGCCCATTCCAGGTTTATCAGCTAGCAGGACTTCACAAAGTATAACTGAATTTGTCTGATGTAATATGCTGCCATACACAGGGGGCCGCCGTAAGCTGACTGCTGTCCTGCAATATCATGAAAGATGTCAAGCGTTCATTCCTGCCATGCTGATTTTGTGGGAATCATTGAGCAGGATGGGCAGAGTTAACTTTAATGGCCACAGGCTATTGCTGCACTGCCCATTATGGACAGGACCGTCACAAGTAATGTTGTGTGATTTAGCTTGTAGTATGCAGAAGTGCGTTACACATCTCAGCATCTGAAAAATCTTGGAATCCCAGTCAACATATTGTCACCTTCAGTTGGGCATTAAAAGTAAATTGTCCTCTGGTGCCATTGTTGATTAATCACAACTTACGATGTCCACTGCAAATGTTACTGGAAGCCAATCTGAGTTTTACTGTTGTAAATATGGTGGCACTGTGGCAGAATGGTTACCATTTAACAGCCCCAGAGACTTGAGTCAGCTCCAGTCTGGTCACTCTCTGTCTGGTTGCATGTACCTTCTCTCACACCAGAAAACATGTACAAAATTAATGAGCAACTAACTCTAAATAGTTCAGGTATGAGTGTGCAACACAACAGACTGTCCTTCCATCTAGAACTGCTTCCGACCTCACACCTGAAGGACACACAACAACAACAACATTTATTTCTATCACTTTTATACAAAGGTTAGAGCTCAAAGTGCAATACAACATGTCAAAGAAGTAGTTAGATGCAAAGAAAAACAAATTAAATTTAGATAAGAATAATAATAAATAAATAGGGAGGCACAATGGCGCAGTGATAGTGTAGCAAGGAGAGCAGGATTCACATCCCTTGTCCTCCCTGTGTAGAGTTTGCATATTCTCCCTGTGTCCACGTGGGTTTCCTCCAACAGTCCAAAGATATGCAGGTTAGGTATATTGGCGATATTAAATGGGTCCTAGTGTGATTGGTGTGTGAGCCCTGTGTTGGACTGGCACCTATGCTAGCTGAGATAAGTTCCAGCAGGCTCACATGACCCTTTTTAGAACATAGAAAATGACTGGCATAATAATGAATAAAGAGATTGGAAAATTTAAATAAATAATGTACACTTACATAAGAAAGGTACATAATTAAGGGAAGCAGAGTCTGAAGAATATAGAATATTATTTCATAGACAACAGGCTCTTTTCCTTGCAGAAGTGGATAATGTGGGTCTGCTATTGAGCCTTCTCAGCTGACTTAAATTCCCAGAGGGAGGGCTCAGAAAAAGTGATGTCAGGGAGGCCCCACCTCCTGGGGCTCCACCCACAAACATAAGAAAAAACAAAAATAACAAAACAATGCTGCCTAAAAGTTTCTTGGGTCTTTTATTGTGCCTTCATCAGTGGGCGTTGTTGACGTCTTATTGAGGTTGTGGCAGTGAGTTTTTTTTTGTTTTATTATAAACAGTGTAGTATGCACCCCAGACAGGAGGTAACAATAATTACACAAATGGCAGACAATCTTAAAACCACCGGTCATGTCTCCAATGCAACATGGTGTCCTGTCTCCAAATAGTGTCACCCATGCTACTCTTCTTTATCCCTAGCTGATAAAGTTGTTTCACATATTGCAGAGAAATGCAGTCATAGCAAATTAATTTATGAACAAAAATAGATCAAAAATATTCAAAACTTCAATAAGGATGTGCCTAAGCAATCCAAGGCAAACAAGTCTAATCACCAATCTAAAGGCAGAAAATTAAGAACAAAAGCAACAAAAATCACAAAAAAAAGCAGATCCAAAGAAGAAACACTACTTACAAACTCAGTGCTCCACTGTTGGGAATATAAAGCCAGATGGAGGAGCCAGCAGCAGTGACATCACAGCGGCCCCATTTACTGGGACTCCACCGACAAAGCACAGAAAACAGAAGAACTTTTATAGAAACAGAATTCAAATGATCAATAATAAGCCCATCTAACAGAAATAACATAAAACCACGATAATATCAAATTCACAGGAACAACAAATATAAGAAAGGGAGACACAACACTGTACTGCTTCCTATTGAAGGTGTGCATCCTTGGCTGCTGACTCACATGGCAAATGGTAATCACCCACAGTAGGTACTCTTAACACGATACTGTGATCCAATAAAATAACACACAGTAAAATCAACAGTAGCATCATTAAGAAAATGTATTTCAAAATTCAAGGATACAAATAACAATGTCTAGTTCCTTAGATACAGAAGTACAAGAGAGCAGCAGCCGATTGATAAGCAAGAAGGCTCCAGTATCCAGCACACCTTCTCATAGCAAGACAGAACACAACATGACACATGCCACTCAAAATTCTAAGAAATAGATCAATCTAAATGTGACTTCTTGTGTACCCGTACATATTTAGGTGCTCTTTCAAAAAGCACTTAGAAAATGTCAGGAAATCTCATCTGTGGCCAAGTGTTCCTGGAAACCAACTTTTATATCTAAAGAAACCCACGACTGAGTAAGAGAAGAGCCCATTAAAACGTGTTGTTCTTAATGCCAGCAAATAAGACAAAAGATCAAATAACTCGTGACGCTGCTCAGTGGCCTGCGCAGCACAGAATCGTTCATTTTGACAAAGAGACTTACTTGGCATTAAAGGGTAATTGGTTTGTGCTTTTCTGAGACTCGGAAAGTTTCAGTTCAGTAACCAAGATTTAAGATTAGCGCCAGCTTAGGACTGTGTGTGTACAACTTCAATTAAATAATTTTAATTAAAAAGTAGGAGCTAGCTCAGCATGCATTGCCTTCATTTATTTATTTGTCTTTTCAGATTTATTCTCTTTCCACTGCCAACATCCACCTCTGCATGGAAAATTTAATTCAGACTGGACCAGCATACTGGGCATCAGGTGAGGAGCCAGTCTGCATCACTTAAATAGACCATGGCCTGTGACAGGAAACTCATAAATTTAGAAAAAGGTCAGATAGACAGATGGATATGAATGGCACTATATTACTAACAGACAAGAAGAAAAATCTTCATTTTGTTAAAGACAACACAAGATTAAATAAGAAAACACAAGTAAGATTAAATTAAATTAAACACAAGTAAGATTAAATAAGAAAACAAGTAAGCCTGGGATAGAATCCTGGCTGAACCATAACAGGACCAGAAATGTTATTATAATGTACTCATTTAAAAGGATGCCACTTGGACCCACTGCACTAGTGTACCAAAACATAAACATGAAATGGCCTTTTGGCCATCTTCAACAGACATACAGACAGACAGATAAATATGAAAGGCACTATACAGATAGATAGATAGATAGATAGATAGATAGATAGATAGATAGATAGATAGATAGATAGATAGATAGATAGATAGATAGATAGATAGGAGTGAAAGGCACTATAGATAGATAGATAGATAGATAGATAGATAGATAGATAGATAGATAGATAGATAGATAGATAGATAGATAGATAGATAGATAGATAGATAGGAGTGAAAGGCACTATAGATAGATAGATAGATAGATAGATAGATAGATAGATAGATAGATAGATAGATAGATAGATAGATAGATAGATAGATAGATAGATAGATAGATAGATAGATAGATAGATAGCCACCATAATAGGCAAATAAATAGTGCTTCATCTATCTATTTAACGGACAGCCAGATACATAGAGCTTTATCTGTCCCAAAGGGGAATTTAGCTTTTTACAGAATTTCAAGAAGTATTGAGACAAACAACAACCCTCAAACACAAGGAAATTACTAAAAAGAAGAAAACTTCTGACTTGGACAAAAATAAAAGTGCAGCTACCACGAGGCAATATAAAGTCATACTGCTGTATACATGATTGAGCCCCATCCACATTCTTGGCACACTTCTCCTGAATCATCTGTTATCTGAAAGTCTTTAACTTCAGTGTGTCATTGTGTTGAACATGGCCATCAGTGCTGTGCTAGCAACGAAAGGATTGGGAGATAAAAATAACAAAGCTGACATTTAGCTGTATGTCAGTCACAAAGTGGACAGGTCATTGAAACTGAGGCTCCAAGGGACTGGTGACGGTCACTGGTACACATACTTTAACTTCCAGTAAGGAGTAGCACAAACCAATATTCGACTCTCTGCACCATTTTCTCAGGGTACTGCCGTTCAGCTATTATCAAGCCACTCAATCGCCCTCCTGTGCACCAGTTTGGAAGTGCCGCATGGATGTGGTCCCGAAACTTCATGGGGGAGCTGCTTGTCCTCCGTGTGGTGGTGCTTTGCGGTGATCAATTAATACTTCATGTGACTATATAATATTCATGTACAGACCTATAAATACCTGGGAGTGCAGCTGGATGATAAATTGGACTGGACTGCCAATACTGATGCTCTGTGCAAGAAAGGACAGAGCCGACTATACTTTCTTAGAAGGCTGGCGTCCTTCAACATCTGCAATAAGATGTTGCAGATGTTCTATCAGACGGTTGTGGAGAGCACCCTCTTCTACGCAGTGGTGTGCTGGGGAGGCAGAATTAAGAAGAAGGATGCCTCACGCCTGGAAAAACTGGTGAGGGAGGCAGGCTCTATTGTAGGCACGGTGCTGAACAGTTTGACATCTGTGGCAGAGTGACGGGCGCTGAGCAGACTCCTGTCAATAATGGAGAATCCACTGCATCCACTGAACAGGATCATCTCCAGACAGAGGAGCAGCTTCAGCCACAGACTGCTGTCACCATCCTGCTCCACTGACAGACGGAGGAGATCGTTCCTCCCCCACACTATGCGACTCTTCAATTCCACCCGGGGGGTCAACGTTAAAATTATACAAAGTTATTGTCTGTTATACCTGCATTGTTATCACTCTTTAATTTAATATTGTTATTATCAGTATGCTGCTGCTGGAGTATGGGAATTTCCCCTTGGGGATTAATAAAGTATCTGTCTATCTATCTATCTATCTATCTATCTATCTATCTATCTATCTATCTATCTATCTATCTAGCCAAATTAATTCCTGGAATGGCGACGTAGTGTCACCCATGCAGACCTTCCTGGTCATGTTTCTTCTTTGTTATTATGGGTTATTGAGTGTAGACTGGTGGGAAAAAATGGAAAATTCATCCATTTAAAAGTAAATCTGCAACACAATGAAGTGTGCAGAGAGTGAAGGGCCTTCTTAATCCCCTGCATATGTACAGTATACAATAACTGTGCAAACATATGGTATACAATTATATTGCATACTACATGTCTCAGTGTATGTGTGTCTTCTATTAGTGTGCTTTATTTTCTATTGTTCTGAGGAGACATCAACGTCAGAAGCACACATGACAAACTTGTCTATAGTAGCATGTTCTGATAATCATCAGAGTGAAAGGCGCTATTAAAATCGATCGACTCAAGGATGCTGGCCCTCCATCCGGGTTTGGTCCCACTCTGACTCTGCCATCCATTCTCACTGCCACTGAGTGAAGTGCAATGGCTGTGAGAACCTCCAACATTTTACCAGCAAACATAATCCACAATGCACTTACGACAAGGAACCCAAATTCAAGTTTGCAGTTGAGTCACCAGGTTCACAAAAGAGATGGTAGAACAAATGACCAATTCACTGAACAGTGACGGTATGATAGCCAGAGGCTACCCAGCTATGTGCACCAGTTGTTGAGACTCCCAGGCCTCTGCCAGTTTATTCACTTCTAAACTGCATCCTCTGCCTCGACATTTTTGATAATCTTTATTTGTCCTGATGCTAGATGAATTACCCATCATGCCACTGTGTCTTTATCACACTCCACAATTGTATTTACAAAATGGGGAGCTTGAATTAATGTGAATAAAATGAAATGATGTTCTGAAGTGCCGTCTTCCCCAGGTCATTCAAGTCAAAGCCTCCTAGCTGCTTCTGTGCACACACACACACACACACACACACACACACACACATCACCTGTGAAAGGCAGATGCCTTTTTCAGCAGCTGACGTTTCTACACAATTAGAGAGAGGTCTGGTGCAATGTCACATTTGTGAGGAGTTCAGGGAAAGCCTGGGGCCAAGATGTCGGCCAAAGTGAAACATCTGTTTCAGAACCCGATACGGAGCGAGCAAGCGAGAGATTGGGAGATATGCTCCGGTGAGAAGTTTATCCATTACAGACATCTGGCTGCTAAATGCTCTGTAATTGTCGGAAACCCACTGAGCCTTTTTCCCAGATTCAGCGACCGAGAGAGGCAAGGCCTGCGCTTTTTTTTGGCACCGCTCTGCCTCCTTTCCCTCTTGTACTGCGGTTCCAGTGAAATCCTTCCATTACACAGCTACTCGCCCGGCTCCTCCGAATGGCGCTCTTATTCTGCTTTGTATCTCATGCCTGCCCTAGAATCCTCCTGCGAGTGGCCTCAGGCCTTGACTTCGCATGAGACAAATGCAGCCGGAGCTGCAGGAGGAAAACTTGGCCTGGAGGGCTTTTCGATCATCAGAGTATTTAGTGACTGCTGGAAAACAAATGTAGACCTGTGCTTGCCGCCTCACTTCATAATGCAAAGCTCGGAGAAGAAATCTCAGGGGCAGAAGGAAATAATGAAATCTGACATTAAATAAAAACATAATCATAAAAGAGACATAAGAAATAAATGAAGTGCCAAGTGCAGGCTTCCTGAAAACTGATCTGTGTTCAAAGAGCAGACTCAGAGCTGGCCAACATGAGAGCAGAGCTAGAAGGAAAACACCCTGTGTGGCTCAGTGGCCATGGCCTTCGACTGGGACCCACAAAGCTGCCAGTTCAGTCACCACATCTGTCCCTCATTCTTCATGTGTCCCTACTTCTCTATGGTGACCTAAGTGTGCTGTCAGAAATGCTACCATTCCAGGGTCTCTGTTCGTGTTGGTTTGGTACTAATATTTTGAGTTTGGTATCGAAACCAGCTTTTGGACCTCAATAACGGTACTAAAATGGTTTCAAAGCAAAGAATGGATAACTCCAAATCCCCCCGTCTTACTCCAGCCACCATGGTGCGCCAGCTGATCACGCCAAACTACGCACTGCTTCCCTCTTGATAGCCATGGTGGTCCCCCGTGAAGTCCTGCCTGAGTTGAGGCAATAAGGGGGAGGGTTAGATCCATGAAGTATTGATCGCGTCAAAGCTTTGGGTGGGGAGGGGTTGTCCCATGAACTACTGATCACATCAAAGCAAAGGTTGGGGGTCTCATAAAGTTCCAATTGCAAGGAAGCATGCAGTTTCAACTTCACAAACATTTTTTCCACAACTAAAACCGTTAGTGGCAGTGGGGGGAATTTAGAGGGAAGTCAACATTTACTTCCAGGATCAAAAATCTCAAAATGTCTGTACCATACCATTTTAAGTATATACATACTGACACAAACTTACATGTACTGTATACATAAAGACTGTGGTCACTAGGGGGCGTCACAGACCACCAAACCCCACACACAACCACTTTGCCTTTAGTCCATGTTGAAAGAATGCTTTAATTTTAAGGAAAATTCTCCTCAACAGGTTTCTTCATAATATACACAGTTCACTGTCCCTTTCCCCCAATCCTCCTCAGTAAACTTTGTGCTTCGAATCACACTCCCTGGTGTATATTTTCCAAATGTGTGTATATTTGTCATGTAACTATGCACAGCTGACTAAGAAATGCATTTCTTATTCTATGACTCTGATATGAACATGGGAAACACTCTTCCTCTGGCCCTCTTTGCACTGGTCTCCAGGCCAGGTACGGGACTTTCATCCATCCCTGCAAAGATGTCACTCCTGCTGTATTTTCTGTGACACTATATACATATACATCCTGGCCAGATTGGTTGATGGCACCATTCCTGGCCAGGACACCATAATGGAAGGACAGAGGGAGACTGCTTCACGGAACTATGTGTTTCCCCTACATACAGGGTGACAGCAGCCCTCTGGCAGAACTTACACTTTACACCCACAGGACATTTCTGGTATTGGACTTGAAAGACTACAAACAGTGAAATACCAGAAATAATACAAAGGTAAATCACATGGCCGGGATACCGATCTATCAGTTACAGCATTCACAAATTTATATTTTACATATACATATATATATATACATATATATATATATATATATATATATATATATATATATATATACACATATATATATATATATATATATATATATATATATATATACACACACACACAGTATATGAGATGGCCACCCCATGGGTTGGAGCGGTGCCTCGGTTTCCCGCAGGGCTCTATGGGAATTGGAGTTGGGGGCAGCCCTGTTGGGTCCCGCAGGCATCTCCAGGGGGGGCTGCAGCTGGAACTCCTGAGCCCTTGTGGGCAGTGTTTTCACCACACCTGGAAGTGCAGCCGGAACTCTGCAATCAAGCATCTGGAGCACTTCCGGGTGAATTATAAAAGGGGCCAGCACCCACCACTCGGGGGCCAGAGTTGGTAGGAGGCGGACAAAGCTTGGAGGAGAGAGAGAAAGTATGTGGTGTGTTTTTGGTGGTGCTTTTTCACACTTGGGACTGTGTTGTGCCTGTGGGGATTACGGGGAAGACGTGCCCCACAGGTGAAGAAAAATAAGTCTTTATTTCATTCGTGCCTCCGGTGTGAATCTGTGTCAGGTCGGGAACTTATATAGTGCCTTTTTACAATACATATACACACACCCGACTATATATATATATATATATATATATATATTATATATACACATTTATATACACACACACACACATACACATACATATACATATATATATATCCATCCATCCATTATCCAACCCGCTATATCCTAACTACAGGGTCACGGGGGTCTGCTGGAGCCAATCCCAGCCAACACAGGGCGCAAGGCAGGAAACAAACCTCGGGCAAGGCACCAGCCCACCGGAGGGCACACACACCCACACACCAAGCACACACTAGGGACAATTTAAGATCACCAATCCACCTAACCTGCATGTCTTTGGACTGTGGGAGGAAACTGGAGTACCCGGAGGAAACCCACAGAAACACAGGGAGAACATGCAAACTCCACACAGGGAGGACCTGGGAAGCGAACCCAGGTCTCCTACCTGCACGGCAGCAGCGCTACCACTGTGCCATATTATAATATATATATATATATATATATATATATATATATATATATATACACTTATTATATATTATATATACTGTATATATTACACACACACACATACAGAGAGACAAAGAGAAAACACCAAAAAGAGAGCACAAAATGCAGTCAGAATTAAGGGAGTTATTCTTTCTTCTGGCACCACTGAGGGCATGGCTGGCCCCAATCCACCACCTAGGCACCACTGTCACACATTGATCCAATAATACAAAAACACTGGCTAGTAAAAATACTCTGGTGGCCAAAAAGAAGGGCCTGAAATAAGAAGAGAACTGCCATCCACTCTCGCCTCGGGATTAAAGTTTCTGTCACAGTCTCCATTTCCAGCTGCCGAGCCCACAGTACATTTTGCAATGTCAGATTAAGTAGAATCTAAAAGTGAGGCCGTAAAAGATTCATAAACCGTTTCTTTTTCTGCTTTGGTGGGAGGGGGGGGGCGATGGGGGGGTTATTACAATGGTATTCCTTCTGTAAATCAAGATTTTCTCTGCGGATATGTCAGCTTCGAGATTTCCGGAGTGCAATACCTTCTTTTGCAAAAGTAGGCCACTGCATGCTGGTGCCTGCAGGGAAAGCTTTAATCTTCTAGCAGATTAAATAAATTCTATTACAAAAAAAGTGCTTCCATATCACATTATTGTTCATAACCAATTATGTAAACAGAGCACCTAAACTGTGGACTAATTTACAAAGTGGGATGATTTCAAACTAATTCAGTGGACACCACTCCTATGAAAGAGCAGGTTTCAGGTCACTGAGGATCCATTTGTGCCTCAGGGAGACGAGTCAAGCATATGTACCACATACACAGCGTAAAAGACTTTAAAGATGGAATAGGACTGTTGCCGGCCAATTGGAGCAACAGTACACATCAGGTTAACAAGAGGGGACTCACGTGGTCACTTGAAACCAAGGTAGCTAATATGACTGGGTATTGCAGGACTCATAATTAATTGGGTAATATGGCATCAGAGTATAAAGCGCGTCTCATGTACTTGCAAGATTTTAATTGTATTCAGACTGTCAACTGTCAGTGACAGGTTTCTTACCAAAGTGACAATTCCTGCTAACAACTAATTAGTCAATGCATAGAATGGTTAATACCAGCACGATAAAGGGGTGCAAACTGTTATGTAGATCAACAAATCAAACACATGGCGCATACCAGACAGTGTGCCAAGTAAAATAATGAATGCTGGCTGACACTTTCCATCCATCCATTATCCAATTCAGGCAGGGATGAGCTTATTCTAGCAGTACTGGACTTTGCAGATGACCATGCCCTGCTTTCCCATACCCACCAACAGTTGCAAAAGACCAGCATCACTGCAAATAAATCAGCTTGACTGGGAAAGGTCCTCAGGGTAAAAGCTGCAAACAGAACCCACAACATGCTGAAAGGTAAAGCACTAGAGAAAATGGAGCGATTCATCTGCATTGGCATCATCATTGAAAAGCAGCAGTGGACATCAGAGTCAAGATTGGCAAGACAAGGGCAGCTTTCCTCCATCTAAAGAACGCTTGGAGCTCCAGGGACCCGTCTATCGCAATTAAGATCTGCCTTTTCAACACCAGAGTCTGCAGAGCAGAGACATGGAGGACTACTGTCACCACCACTAAGAAAATCCAGACCTTTATCAACATGTACCCGAGAACAATCCTCTAGATACACTGGCCTGATACCATCAGCAACCAAGAACTGTGGCAGCCATGGGCTCCAACGTCTGTTTAAGGAAGATTTTAAGGCCAAAAGTGATGCAAAGTTTTATTTAATATAAAGAATTACGGTCTCCAAAAGTGTATTCAATAGTCATTCAATAAATAATACTCCTTTATATACATATCGTGTCATTAAATGTGTCCTATGCAGCTCCATAAATAAAATATCCAATAAA
The DNA here is from genome assembly GCF_900747795.2 of Erpetoichthys calabaricus. Taxonomy (NCBI): domain Eukaryota; kingdom Metazoa; phylum Chordata; class Cladistia; order Polypteriformes; family Polypteridae; genus Erpetoichthys; species Erpetoichthys calabaricus. The sequence continues at coordinate 82,169,042 of NC_041411.2, read as the reverse complement.
TAAATAAATACAGTATACCCACATCTTCCTTATAATTTTTTATAAAAGTGAAACCCATTTCACAGGACCCTTGGTCTAATCACACCTATTTGCGGGTAAGGTCCTCGATGCAGTTGGTGGGATGGGATGAGGATGAAGTCATTAGGGTGTTGCATTTGCAGCCATGTGCAGCAGAAAAGAAAAAAAAAATCAGAGAGGCCTATCACACATAAGAAACACGCGAGATTGAGCAGTAACAAGTCTGAAATACCCTTAGCTGTCTAGGGCTGCATGCACACTGCACTGAATGGATCAACCTGCATCTACTGGAGTACCAAGAGGAGTGGGAAAGCCATTGAACTCCATTCATTATGGGCTCTGGGGCTACAATCGTTCACCATAAACTACGAATTCCTAGTAAGTGTCAGTCATAAGCTCACCCATTGTACACACTGCCCAATGCTACTACTGGTTTAGCGAGGTACATCAATCGGCCCCGCTGCAGTCGCTTGTGGCATCTAGTGGAGCACCTAGAACACAATCGGCTATAGAGGAAGTAAAAGTCGTAACAAGGTTCCCAAAAATGAGGCTGTGGAAGGATCACTCCCGAGTCTTAAGGGGTGAAGGGGAGGGCTGGAGTGTTTATCTGACCACATCTCTCCCTCTGCCAGTCCTCACCACATAGGATACATTATTCAGTATCCACAAGTTCCGTATCTGCAGGGTATATCAAGAAAGTAACCCCTAGGTAGATAAAGAGAATTGACTGTACTTTTAAAACAACAAAATCCTTCACAAGGTATTCCACCTCTCCTAGTCAGGACATCACAATGGATCTCCATTGTGTAGCCCGTTGCATCTTAGTCTGTCACTTCAGTCAGGAACCTGCAGACTGGAACTGCCACCTTATTCGGTGCCCTGTAACTACTGCACTGTCACCTTGATCACTCTCAGTGGCTCAATGAGGCTTCACGGTCTCAACACTGATGCCACTACACTCTAGATCCTCCTTTCTATGTACCGTTCCAGCGCTATCTCCATTCTCATCTGCTTGCTGAAAGTACGTCAGTAGACCTGAACATAACCAGACTCCAGAAAGCTTCACACCCGCCATCAGTCCTGCTCCCTTATGTAACTTCACAGAGCCGACGCTGCCTGTCCTTTCAACCTGGAATTCCTCTCAATCCCAACATCTCATGAGTGGTTACTCTTGTTTCCCTTTTGTTCTTCAATCTTGTCTTCTCCAGCACTAAGCCCTTTACCCTTTTATCCCTGCGTACTTCCAGCTGGCACCAGTAATTACTGTACTGCTTACCCAGTAATCAACTCAATCAGATAGACAGATAGATAGATAGATACTTTGTTAATCCCAAGGGGAAATTCACATATCAGGCTATTGCATGTATTCAGGTGCACAACATAATGAAGTGTAGGTTAATCCGTTGGGAGGAGCTTAAAATCCAATAAAATAATTACATAAAATTAACCCATTAAAACACCCCAGACTTGTCTAATTACAAGTCAGTGAAGGAAGAGATTCTACAGAGATGATGGAGGTGAACAAGTAACACTTTCCGCAACCCATCTTTTAGCATCATCAAACAAGCCATTACATTATGGAATCCCCATGGAAAGAGGAAAAGAGAAACTCTTGGTGATGTGACATGAAGGAAGATGCTAAGAGGATCGGGTACATCTGGGGGCACCTGGAGAGACTGGCTCAAGGCCGAAATGCCTGGAGAACTCTGGCTGGCGGAATATGCCACATCTAAAAGGGGTGATAAAAGCAAAGAGAGACACAGAACACTAGATGTGGATGGGATGCCAGTCCAGCACAGACCCATACTCATCTATCCCTTAGTCAGCAATCCAGCCACCATTATACCCCAATAGATTTAAACTACTGGAAGTTTTCACAGCTCCTCTCCATTTCTGCACAGGCCATAGCAAACATGAGATTAAAGACGCTCATTTCTTTAAAACACTGCAGCCAGCTGAGCAGCTTAACGCCTCGATGCACAGGCGCTCTAACCAACTCCATCACCTGCACGTCGATTCTTGGAAATCGGAGCTGCAAATGAAGCAGACGCAGTGGGTTCTCTCAGCTGGGCGCAGAGCCGTCATGAGTCAGTAGCTTTGGCAGGCTGGTATCCAACACTCAGATAACGAAAAAAAGACTCCAGTCGACCTCTCGGGTTAAAGACAATCATAAAAATTGAGGTGGCTGACAGAGATGGACTCACTTCAAATTTTACATACAGGACTAGATGCTATTGGTGCTAAATATCCATCCATGCGTCCAATAATGACCTGGTGAACCCAATCATCCCTCCATTATCAAACCAAGCAATACTGGATATAAGGCAGGAGTTCAACCAGGACAGGGCACCAGACCGTCGCACTGGGCTCTGCACTGGGCCACTTTACAACCTAACATTCATGCCTTTGGGATGTGTGAGGAAAACTGAAGTGCCCACAAGATAGCAATACCATCACAACCACTACTAATCCAGGACTTCATCTACGCTATCTACAGGGGTTATGCTCCTGAAAAACCCCACTTATACAGAAACTATATATACTGAAACATATATTGTAATAATATTTATTTTAATAATAATTATTTCTATTGGAATAATTTGGAATAATTTGTTTTTAATTGTGCTTTCTCATAGCTACATTTTAGTTCTGAGTCTGTCTACCTTTAATAAATAATCAAAGAAATAAATAAAGAACAACTTAAGAACATTTATGTTAGGCAGGATGCCTGGGTGATCTTTTGTCCTGGAAACCTTCACAGATTTGGCGTTTTTTTTTTTCTGTCTACTCAGGCTAACTGACCTTATCATCATGCTGTCATTTAAAGACTTAAAAAAAAAAAATCAATTCTAAAATGAATCTGCGGTGGGCTGGCGCCCTGCCCAGGGTTTGTTTCCTGCCTTGTGCCCTGTGTTGGCTGGGATTGGCTCCAGCAGACCCCCGTGACCCTGTAGTTAGGATATAGCGGGTTGGATAATGGATGGATGGATGGATGGACAATCCTATACACAATTTATAAATAATTTTTAAAATATACTACTTTTTTTCTAAAATAATGTCATATGAAATCTTCATCTCACAGAGACTGGCTGGGATTGAGCAATTCTGTTGCCAGTTGAATTCAGCACCCTCAAATTTATTAACAACAGTTCAAATTTTTTGACGGTCACAAAAATAATTTTTTTTGGCAAACCAGTGTAATCGATGACCTTTTTCGCTTTGAGGGGTGGAATTTTGACCAATGCCCCTGCCCCCTCCCCCTTCCCGAGACACACCACCACAATATCCCAAGCCTGAGTGACACCCTGCCAACCACTAATGAGGCGCCCCCACAAGTGGTGCTGCGGCACGCTCAAGCTCTACTGGCATCTCCCTCTCCAGTCCATCATGTCCTTTTCATCTCAAAATAATTAGGTGGGCCAGATTTATGGCCCTCGCTCCGTTCAGGCAACGCATGTAAATGTCACTGTTTGTTAAGGATGAAAGAAAATTAACTACTCATTTACAAGCCACACTGATATGATATATGAAAGCAGCGCAGGATCTTTCGCTTCACTGTGGCAGTCCAACGGGAGATGTTACAATTAAAATGCCATTTGACCACAGCGAGGCCATAGTAGGCAATTCTTTGACTGGCATAAACATACAGCAATAAAACGTAGACATCAATCAAGGTGGCCGGCACTAATTTAGAGCTAGATGGCTATTTCTAGACTTGAAGTATTCTATGGGCCTTTGAAGACGACGTCACTTTGTAACTGAAGAAGGCAGCAGGAAGACTGAGACTTGTGATGAGCGATGCCGGATCCATCCGAACACCCAACCGAGTTCAAACAGACCAGTTTCTACGCTATTGGCGCCCCCGATCACAAAGTGTCAGCTTACTCTTTGCATTTGCCTGTTGGTTTATTTGCATTAAGGTGTTAGCCTGCAGCCTTGCATATCTAGCATCTCGAGTCTACATAAACTTCATATTTACTGTATAGATATTCTGAGTTTTCCTCTGGCTGGTTTTACTTCCACATCTATTAAGGTGTGCAGGTTAGCTTAACAGGTGACCTTAAATTGGCTCCATTGTTTTTAAGCCAATGTATGTATGTGGTTTATTGTCCCATTTAGGGTTGGTTGCTCCCTTGTCCCCAATGCTGCTTTGGCACCCTGTCCATGTGCTGGACTACCTAGGTTTGAGAATGAATGAATGGATGATCCTTACATGGGAAAAAAAAACAGTCAATGCATTTTCTAAACACACTCAAAGGTTAGGGTTATGGGGAGCCTCCCAGTCACCTCTTTTATTCAAAACTTTGCCCTTTTTCTTGGCAAACATAACTCTCAATTTGTACTGCAGAGCCTAATTCAGCTCATGCAGCAGTACTCTACATAAGCCAAGACTCCAGCACGCTCCCTCAGGCCCTGCTGCTCAACTATATTCAGAAAAATAGTAAAAAAAAATAAATCAATCTGACTTTGGTCATCAGGACCCAGTGCTGCATGGATCTCATTTGTCCATTTCCATCCGGCTATCAAAGTAACAAGCTTATCTTTAGGCAGAATGGCTTTTTTAATTAAGGACTTGTCATTGGGAAACTTCAGCGAATTACAAGACCCCCGGACCTTCATCAACAGTCCCTTTTACCATAACCAGTCAAGTGAATTATTTGTTTAAGTCGATGTCGTAAATGATCAGCCAGTAGGCCAGTCAAGGCCCGGAACTGCCATCTCCTTTACAAAGGCCTCCTAATGGGGTACAAGGTGCGATTAGAATATAATTACTGCTGGACACTCATCTGACGGGGCGCCAGACAGCCAGCTATTAGTGCCATCCAGGTGACTTTCACTGAAGTCAGAGCCAATTTCTATGGGCCACCTGACACCACGGGTCCTGCTGTGTCACTTATAATGGAGTGGGCACAGTGCACGCTAAATCACCATTTGGTAAAAGTTCTGGTTTTGGACTTCTCAACTTGTGTGTGTGAGATCATCAAGGACCTGAGGGTGAAGTTCCTGCGCACCTTTCCATTTTATGGTTCATTAGGTGGGCAGCCCTAAATAATCCCAGAGGTTTGTGGAGTTGGAGAAGGCCTCAACATAAACCTTTAGGGGAAAAGGCAGCATATATCATATTCTTCATAATGAACCCTAAACAATGCCTATGAACACTTAAGGCATGGAACTAAAGTCATCTCTGGTAATGCCATGATAGACGGAGCTGGTCAGACGCTGCCCCAGAAACGACAAAATAGATAGAAAAGGACTGATAACTCTGTGACACTCTATAGTAACAATGTTGGACAAGACTGACAGACTTTCAGGTATCATAAACCAGTAACTTTAAGAAACCACATGAAGTCAACACTGGTGATATGAGCCTCTCCATAAATCTTGGCACTGAGAGACAGACCCTAAAAAATGCTGCTAGACATACACAGGAAATGTATCCCTAATATGACCAAATAAGACTGTCATTGTGGACATGACTGTCCTAAAAAAATCTACGTGAGACTGATGCTCCATAAATGTCATGAGACTGGCACTGGAAACGTGTCTCTTTTAAACCCATTTAAGACTGTCATTGTAGAAATTACCCTCCCTACAGATCAAAGTGAGACTGGCACAGGGAGTATGACATCTCATAAAACACCACTAAACTGGCACTGGAAATCCTTCATAAACGTACATTCAATTGGCACTTCGGATGTGACATTCCCTATAAATTTACATGGAACAGGCACTAAGAGAGTGATACCCCATAAAACAACATGAGACTGGCAGAGGAGACGTGTCACTCATAAACCCAAAAAAGACTGGATTATGGATGTGACCTTCCCTATACATCTACATGGAATGGGCACTAGGAGAGTGAACCCCCATAAAACACCATTAGATTTTCACTGGAAATGATTCCTTCATTAACCCACATAAAAGACTGGCATTGCAGAAGGTACCCTCCCTACAAATCCAAGTGAGCCTGGCACAGGGAGACTGATTCCCCCATAAAACACCACTAGACTGGCAATGGAGATGTGGCTGGATGACATTGATGCTGAAGATGTGACATCTCTAAAAATCACATGAGTGAGACTGGGGTTCATACTGAGACCCCAGGGCTGTGGGTTGACCACCACAAGTCCCTAATTCCCAACAGTACGATTGAGTGGCACAAGTATTTTTTCATGGATGGTTTTAATTAGGGATGCACCAATACCACTTTTTTAGAAAACGAGTACGAGTACGAGTACTTGCATTTCAGTACTCGCCGATACCGAGTACTTGCCGATACCGAGTACTTAATAAAAACATGATTTAAATTTACAGGTAACAGCTTTAGTCATATAATTTAACAAAAAAAACAAGAAACTCTCGTCTATCCACTGGGAGGTTAGGCTAATTAGCGACACGGGGCTAACACTGCTTGTCCAAATATCCGTGGTGAAACTAAACGCAGAGGAGACTTGCAGTAGGCTGTGGATATGTTTTTTCACGGAGTCGTGTAGTTTAGGCAGCTCCGTGTCAGTCATGTAGCGGCGGCTTGGGACATCATATCTGGGCTCCAGAACATGGAGGAGACGCAGGAATCCCACATTTTTTACCTCCGAGAGTTGCTGGTCACTCAATGCAATGTACTCGATAATTGCCTGTGTTATTTTCACAGCACGTGGATTGTCTCTGGACATTTTCTCTTGACTTGCAAGAGTTTGCTGCATCGTGGGTTGTGTTGGTTTAGAAGCGTGGGTAAACTCTTTGTACTCGTCGTCGTGTTGGGATTTTAGGTGCTTGATTAAATTACTTGTGTTAAATGCGCTACCTTTTGAGCCTCCTCTGGACAATTTTGCTGAGCACAATTTGCAGTCCGCCTTTGTTTTGTCGTCTTCATTCACTTTGAAATAGTTCCACACGGCTGACATGTCTCGCCTCGCCTTCTCCCCACTCTGAGCTGCAGCCGGGGCCTGGGGGCGGGCACTCGGCGCCTGTGATTAACCCCTTACACGCCGCTCAAACATAGACATTTCTGAGACCGTGGTATCGATCCCCGGTATCGGGGGACTTTTAACGAGTACGAGTACTTTAGAAAATGTGGTATCGAGGCCAATACCAGATACCCGTTTCGGTATCGGTGCATCCCTAGTTTTAATATTACAAGCTGTTGTTGAGCGTTGATGTTTATTAATTTTGTTCTCCATAATAACACCAGATTTGTGTTTTATCTCGGCCATATCCACAAACATGATGTAAGTAACAGATAAAAAAAGACAATTTTTGGATGAAATATTTCTTTAAGCACAATTGTTGACAAAAATGTTACGTTCTTTTAATAGATTTGGAGCCTGGACAGGTAAAACGACTCAATCAGCATCACAAATCTTGTCAGAAGAGTGACTGAAGTGGCATTCCTGGGGTTAACTGTCCAGAGCTTTGTCCACTAAGCCACATTGGACACCAAGAGAGGGAACAAAATCCCACCGATCAGAGATTTCAATCCAGTTCATCCTTTCTGTTTTAGGAGTCTGCATACTTCCTCTTCCCAACCATCATTCATAATGCATTCATATTTAAATCAAAATACATCCCGGAATATTTATCTTAATTACGGAGCAGCAGGACTTCGATCCAAAGCCTTTCCCATATATGTAAGCTTCACAGATTGCTTCAGGAATGTCCCCTCTGAATTCTCACTGAGAAAGAAAGAAACTGCAATTAAGTATGGTGAAGCCTGTCACTCTGAGGAGTAGCGGAACAATTGGAAAAACATCAGAGCACTCGGGAAAGGCAATGGATGAGGGGGTAGCAAAGCAGACATTAAGACTCACTGGTGAAGCTGTGGAAAAATAGAAATCTTAGGTAAAATGTGTAAAGACGGAGCTGGCATGGTGGGATTGTGGTTTGCATTGCTGCCTCACAGAGTTCTTAATCTCTGGCTCGGTCACTGCTTGTGTGGAGTCTCCACAACATGTCCACTACAAGTCATGCTTACTCAATATTTGTCATTACTTGTCCTGCAAACCTAATGTTAATCACAGTGTGAGGAGGTTTTATGGGAACGACACATGAGCTACACCTTATAAATGGTTGATAATGACTGGACGTAGTGCTTAATGTGACTGAGGTGTAATGCAAAGGCAGCTAAACATTATTGGCTGTGTGCAATTTGATTGGCCCATCAACAGAGAAGTGTTATGGAGGTCTGCACCTCTGGACTCTATTGAAGCAAACATAGGAGAAAATGCGACTTCTTTGGGTCCTCCATTCCTGCTTGTATTGACTCATCAATCACGCTGAACCACACAGCACTCTGGGAGATCCTCTTGATGGGGCACAGCTCACTTACTGCACACAGTTCACCAGTATCTACATATATAAAGACATTACCTTTAAGACCCAAAAACATTTGCTGTTTTTGTTCATATTCACATTTGGGTTTTATGTTTAAATGGCGTTTGCAAATTTGTCCACTTATTTTTTATCATACTAGTAAAATGGTCTTCTCAAAATCCACACCAGAAGGAGAATTTCATCTGGATCAATTGGATCAATCAGAATACTGCCCAATAGGGATGTTAAAATCCAAGAAATTTGGCAAACGCTTTTGTAAGGGGTCAGAATCGTGTAAACATTTATACAGAATTCTGAACTTTAATGTAAAATTCAGTAAGTTCAAAATTTCTATGTTAATTTTCAGTGTGTTTCCATGTATTATAGTGTTGCTGTGCATTGTTTAAGTATAAGTTTATGTTTTTGCATATGTTGCATGTTGATGCTGTCACACATGCACATTTGAGGATCATCTTCCAGGCTCATCTGAAGTGCAGCATCCTGGGACAAAAGAGGTACCGTCTCTAACTGTGTCATCTCCCTTTAACAAAAAAAAGCCCGGGCACCTCCAGAAGGAAGTGTCTACTTGTGGACTGAGTGCACTGCAGGACAGACTTCCTTTGCAGGTTGACCAGCTCAAGTGAGCCAATTTAAACACCCCAAAGGCCACGTTTTGGTTATTTTTCGGTTCACACTAACTAATGAGTGCTCGTTTTGCTTTAAGGGACTTAAAATGACTGAAAGGGACAACCCGGTTGGTGCCCCAGCACATGTTCTGAGTCCTGTGAAAACAATGCTAAAATGATGGGAGGTAGGGTTTCTGAGGTTGCTTAATTTTTATAACTCTTCAATTAAAAGTTTACTTTTTGTTTTTGTTATATTGCGACACCATTTTGTTTTTGCATGTTGCACCACAATTTTCTGAATTCTAAACTTTACATTGTTACAGCCTCAGGGAGAGCACAACCTCTGACATCCTAATGTGTGACAGAATTTAAATTTACACGTACAAACTCACTTTACCCGAGTCTGGACTAGCTAAACCCTTTTCATGATGTTAATTTTGTTATTGTACTTGCTGGCTTTTGATCCTAAGCTTCGTGTTTTTAAAACTTTGATTTTTGGTTAGTCATTAGGACTGGAGAAAAGTTGGCTTGACTTTTTGGCATTTGATCCCTACCAGTATTTGACCATGTCTCTGTTTCCCGGTCCTTTTTTAATCAAATCTCTTCTTTACACTCTGAAATAGAAAACTCACTCACTTTGTGTCAGAAGGCAGTGGTACTGCACACTCGCAGGAGGAGGCTTGTGATTCCCTAGCAAATTCTGTTTGTTAAAAAGGGATTAAAGTAAAAAGGAATTTGAATGGACGTTTGGGGTAAATGTTATTGAACTTGGTAAGATCTATTTATGCAAGGCTTTTAGTTTAGACACATCTGTGCAAACTTCTTATTACAGCAAACGTTAAGAAGTAAGTGGCACATGTAAACGAGAGCAACACTTACAAAGAGTGCAAATTGTGCATTTGAGCAAGTACTGTAAAGTAAATACTGTACACAAAAGTTGTGTTACTGTAAGTAAGGGGAGCCATTTGCCAAAACAAGAAACACTAAAACAAATCTGTGAAACAAAACTAAATGCTTTATATAGTTTCCTTAAATTGCGACCTGAAACACAACCCTCTGGTCTTTTTATTAAGTAAGTAGAATGAGAAGGGTTTAAGTGCAGTTCATTAAGTATAGATTCACATTACTCTGAAAAAGAAAATTAAAGTACTTAACAACAAAAGCACTCACAGGTTCTTGGACGTGCAACTCCTCAAGGAACAAAGAGACAGGGGAACCCTTAAGACCACACATGCCTCAGCTTTAAAGGCAATGCTTTAAAAACTCTCTTTAACGTTAAAAAGGAGCAGAAGGGTGATGAACATACAGCTCTGCGCACCACCAGCCTACCTGTACGCAGATATAGCAGCCAAGGTGTAAGTCAAGCCAGCGAGGTCTATGAATGTTAAAGCAGCAAGAGCTCACTGACCTTGACAATTTCTATACTGTATATGATTCAGCTGTGCAGTTTTGAGTTGTCTATGCAGTATGACAAGGAAGCAATAATTAAATCTTGTTTTGCTCTGTAAAGTGAATTGTGAGTGATGAAGGGGTTTAAGTGCGAAAAGTTTTGTAACTTCCTAAACATTATATATTTACATTCCTATCGTTCATTACTAAGAGTGAGTTATTCATTTTTCTCACAACTGCAAATGAAGGGACTGGAATTGTAAATGTAGTGTGGCAGGCAGCAGGACTTTGGAGACCTTCAAAAGTCAACCTGATGTCACATTTTGAGAAATTATATGAATAGGACTGACCTAAACCTGAGCTTTGTTGTGCTGCAAGTATCTCACAAGATGGGTGTCCAAGTATCTCAGAGTCATTTCTGCACTCTAAATAAGAACAAAACAACCCAGGCACTACACTGAGGTCCAGGCCAGACTATCTACACAGGCATCCCACCCCAAGCTAACTTCTTAGGTTCACAGGGTTTTGGTGTCAGTAATGGGATTTAACACTGCTAGTCTTGGAGAGGGCAATGTGATGACTTATAAAAAAAGACCTGCCTAATGGGGTATACTTCCTTGTTCATATGACTGTGAATAAACTAAATGTTCAAGCACTGTCAGCTCTTAAAATACAGGCACAGAAGCAACAGTGAGGTTCTAGTCAGGCAGCCAGCAAATAAAGTATATAGAAACCTCGAGACAAGAAACTGGAGCGAGTAGTCTGGAGACAATAAGATAGGAAGTGTCAGATTTTCTCAGATTTAGGACACAATATGGTTAGTCCACTACTCCATGTTTATCATCATATGTAGCAGTCTGAGGTCTGCAGATCTTAACTTCACAGGTTCATAAGTTTTGGTGTTCGCAGTGGGATTCAAGACTGGTCACCTAAAGGAGGGTGATGTGATAACTGATGAAAAAAAAAAAAAAGTTCTGCCTAATGCATAAGGCACACACAGCTTGGGCAGTTGCAATGTGCGTCACCAGTAAATCCTGCACAGAAATAATCAATGGTAAAAGTGTCTTTGATTTATTTTTCATACAGGTTATATCTTATAAGCCTCCACAGTTAACAGAGTCAGAGTCTACTGACATGTGCTAAGGCTGCCATGGTCATTCAGGTACACTACATGCAGGCAAAAAATGAGTGATGCCTCAGAAGTCATACATACCTAATAAAAGCTAAGCAGTGTTCCCTACAGGCCAGGAGGGGTATTACAAGGCCAACACAAAGTACTCTTTATACTACTGATGAACACGGTGGCATGATGTTTGTGTTTCTTTACCCTGCGTGATGTATCTGAAAGATAAAACCTTCATTAAGTGCATTTTTACTTCAAGCTGGTCTACCCACCCTCACTCTTTCCGGCTCTCGTCTTACATTCTCATGTCTCCCTTCCATTTTGACTTTGCAAAGGGCCACCGCACCCAGTCGTTAATCAGGCTGGACTTCCATTTGGCCAAAGCCAGAGATGCAATCAGCTGCCACAAAGCCATTTCTGCTGCCTAGACAGAGGCTCCGTCGGCTTGGCTCGGCCGACTTTATTTATTTATTTTTCTCCTTCACCCACCCCAGTTTTAGGAGCCACAGCCAGCCGGGTAATTGCCATTCTCCTTGTACGTTAACGCCAGTCTGGACCGTAATCACATCTCTACACTTTTGTTGAGGGATGTAATTTAGCTATTTATGAAGCTGCTTAGCAAAAAAGGTTTGTGCGCTAAAAGAGACGTTGTTCAGGAAACTCAAGGGGGGCAGCGAAGAGGTGTCATAATTAGTCTCTTTTGTACCAAGCAATTAGGCCATTAAAATACACACACATTACTGTGCGGTTTGTATACTCAAGATAATAAAGATTTCATTTTGAATAATGCACTTTTCCAAAAACAGGCACCACGTAAAAATGAGGGAGAAAAAAAAAAGCTTAATGAAGAGGTGCTTCTCCGAGAGGTGGTGCTTCACGCCCAGTGGAAGGCTTTCATTATTCTCATAAAATGACTGGAAAGTGCTTGAGCGTACGATGGCATTGCTGCTATTATCTCATTGTCGGCACTGTCAGCTTCACAGCCACAAGACAAAATGAATGCTCATTCTGCTGCAGTTAAAGATATTGAAGAACCAGAAAGAGAACCCAAAAGCCTGCCAGGCCTACCAGATCCATGCCTACCAGTCTATGCCAAGTATGGAAGGCCTATAGTGTCTTTCAAAAATACATACATACATACATAAGGCCAGAAAGCTTTTGTTTGACATCCACCTGACTCACAAACTGCTAATGTCCAGTCCACCAAAGGACACATTTCGCTGCGCACAACCCCGTAATGTTCACAGAAAGTAGTGACACGTTTCTGAAGATTGAGATACGCGCTGACCCTTTCGCCTGGTGGACATCATTCTCTGAACAAAGACCTACAATTGCAAGGCCACCCTGTGTCAACTCCCCAAATCCCCTATGTATTCCACATGACTTTGGGGGCTCTCAGAAGGGGACTTTCAGCTTACTAAGCAAGTTGATTGTCCCTTTAGCCAAACAGTATATCAAAGAGTCCATTTACAGTGACCGATATGTCTCCCTCACTACAATCTCACTTCTATCTCATAAAGAGAGCTCACTTAATGAAATTTCTACTATCCCCTTTGGCAGTATAAAACTAAAAACAAATGACAGGATGCTATCAAGCACTAGATTTAATTCTTCTGAGTGCTAAAAAACCCCATGAAGAAAATCACAATGAAGCCAGAATTATGGTACATGGGGGTGGGGTGTGCAAGCCAAATAAGAAATAAAGAGAAAAAGCAGATCTGGCAAAATTAAGGAAATGTACTGGGAAAAAAATTGTGCCAGTCCTGACCCATCACTAGACATCAGACTGGAAATGAGTAACCAACACACCGCTTGTGTTTTATACTGCGTATGAATTACAAGGACACATGGGGACTCAAATAGGATGGCAGTCATACTGCTGCTGCCCCACAAAAAGGAGTTCGGGGTTCAGGTCTCCAGTGCTCTCTGAGTGGA